>NC_066583.1:193477062-193716242 GCF_024323335.1 Lathyrus oleraceus
CATGAATAGCCAAGTTAAGAGAGACAAGCCAAATGGAGATCCTAGGAGCTTGAATATAATATTTGATTGATTGCTTGAGTTATTTGCTAAGTCCAAAGGAAAGGAGCATCTTGAATCATCTTTATGATTTCAAGAAAAGGAACTCCAAGGGTTTTATCTCTTCTCTTATCTTTGCATGTTTAGGACTAGCCCTTCTCTTCTTCTCTCCACTCTAACCCAAGCCAAACTCATTTATGTGCAAACTTTGACATTGTTTTCAAACTAGAAACCTAGGCCTTATGCCTTTGAGTTTTCAAACTCTTTTCATTAATACTCATTATGAATGAACCTTAAGTCAACTTTGACTTCATTTTGTAAATACACTTAACTTGTAAATACAACTCACTTCAAGTTGTTTTTTGTGGTTCCAATGGCCACCTTTGTTAAAACCTTTTTTCTAAACATTAGTCATTAGGTTTGAGTTATCATAGTGGTTGATGTAAACCTCACCTTATCCTTAGTGATTGGACTATAAGTCTTCCATACTTATTATAGGGTGGATCCCTCACTAGTATGTTGAAGCTCTCCTCGCATGGTGGATTGTTGGTTTAGGTTGAGTTTTCTCCCTTTGATAACAAAAGACCTGAAGTATTTTGATCAAATCAATTCACCAACTTCTTTTGAGATTTTTACCCCGAACTACGAGGTTTTGATCCTACCTTTGTGATGGTACGTAGGCAATGGGTTCATCCATTCAAACAACAAAATTGTAAATATGTATATTCTCTTCCCATCCCCCCAATCTTGTTTGCACATATTTTTTCACAAATACCAACCTACAATACACATTTGCAAAAAGGCCTCCCTTAGAGTACTAAGGATGTTTTGGGTGCTTAAAACCTTCCCATTTCATAACCAACCCCCTTACCCAGATCTCTGACATTTTTATTAGTTTTTGATTTGATAAAACTTCTTACTTGGCTTTTGTTCGCTTTTTAGCCTTTCCTTTGGACAAATAAAGTGCGGTGGCGACTCGAATTTGTATGATTTACTTTTGGTTTAGTCAATAAGCCATAAGGTAACGAATACCCCGCTACATCTTGCTTCAATGATTGTTGTCAATTATTGGAATGAAGTCCCAAATATTACCGTGATGCGCCTGGATAGTGTCGCATCCGCGAAAAACAACCGGCGGGCTAAAACAAAACAACACAGAGCCGCCACCGTGCGTTATTTATCCCAAAGAGGGAAAGGAAACGCTCGAAGTAAACCTGGGAAAAGCATGGTCTCGCGACCAAAGAGAATGGGATCGGGAGTCGGTTACGCAAGGGGAAGGTATTAGCACCCCTCACGTCCGTCGTACTCGACAGGATCCACGCTCTAAAAGAAAGAAAAGGTTACTAAAAAGAAACATCACACACACACTGAAGACAACACAGGTGGGATAAGGGGGGAAAGGGCTCGCTAGGATATCGCATCCTATGCCTACGTATCTCGTCTGGAACGAGAATCAGAGCTACCGTAGTTCGGCTCACGCACGCCGAAACAAAACACACACAAAAAGGCAAACATGGAACCCGAACGCCAATTGCTGGACTTACATCAGCTTCCGAACCAAACAAACCCACACTGGAAACCAGATGCCACTTGATGGACTTATACCGGACTCCAAGCACACAACAAGAGGATACGGAATGCCAATTGCTGGGCTTACATCCATCTCCTACACACACAAGAAGAAACAAACAACAAGTTACTAAGGAGTCGGGAACTCGAGCCTAGCAACTGTCAAGCAAACACACACAAAAAGAAAAAAAGGGTGAACACACAGACTAACAGGGAGTCGGGAACTCGAGCCTGATAGCTGTCAAGCACAACACACTCAAAAAAAGAAAAGGGTGCCCGGAGAGATCTCGTGCGACCTCCTGCCTACGTACCTCATCTGGTATGAGGATCAGGGCAACGTAGTTCCCCTGAACGGGAAAGAAATTCTAACCAGATACAAAGGGAGACACACTACTAGGGAGCTGGACTCGAGCCTAGATGTTATCATGCATATCATCCCTAAGTTATGGTTTCTATCCTAACTTGCACAGGCAGCAAGCTAATCCTAAACAGGCAAAGCAATCAAAGCAAACAATCACCAATAGCACACACTATATCCAGACAAAGTGGGCTCACACAAGGGGTTAGGCTGCAAAAGCAAGCCAACTGTATCAGGTGATGTTAGCTCTTAACCCTGACATTGAGAGTCAGGGTGAAGCCAGATGAAGTGGAAGTGAGGGGTGTGCCTCACAGCTCTTATCCCTGGCCAGGGAGAGCTTCAGACAAAGGAAGTGTGGGTCCAGAAAGTGGGAACCCTTCTACACTTATGACACTGACTCAACTGTACAATTGTACATGGATCTTGGGTTAGGATCCACAATGCATCAACACCAGTTGTGTGAGCAGAGGGATGACTCAACAAGAATAGCAGGAGATGGATTGCACATCTCTTGTGTCTGCCAATTGCCTTAACAAAGGTCTTTTCCTGCTTGGGGACAAAAATAAACAAGCACAGGCATTGTCTCTTAAGGAGGACTTCAGACAGGTGCCTGGCCAAGTAACAGGCCAGGTCTTCCAGACTACATGGAGAAAAGAAATTCTACCTCAAATGGTTTATACAACCAAGCAACAGCACAAGCAAGTTCACAATGAACTATAGCAACTAAGGTACCTGAAATCAATCTAACATAATCAGTATTCAGCTCAAACAGTTAAACAGACAAACTCAAAGTCAACAGTTAACTGTACACAAGTAATGCATCAAGCAAAGCATAAGCCAATGCTCAACCCAAATGACTTAGAAACCACCTACACAACAAAATTAATGTTAATCAACATCATTCAAATGAGCAACTCAAACCTGTAGCACCTCAAATTTGCACCTATCATTGTACATACATTTTCATATTAGGTCATAGCATATCATGGTCCATTGCATAGCATTGCATTGCCTCTTTTGCCTCAAGAGCAAGCAATCAAGAATTAGGTCAAACTAATCTCCTGATCAGTCAACCAATCAAGCAAGCAAGTGTGTTTTTCATTGAGCCAAGGCCCTAGGGTTTGTCCAACAAGTTCACAGGACCTGGTGGTCCATTTGAAGTGTTCAAGGCAAGGGTTGAAGGCTCAGAGATCATCAGTTCATACACAGACAGTCAAAAGTCAAAGAAAGTCAACAGTCAGTCAAAGCAGTGGATGGTGGCCATTCTTGTGGAATTTGGGCACCATAATCAATAATCAAGAGTTCATACAACTTGGGACATCATTTGAAGTCAAGTCCTCAAGGAATTAGGGTTTGGAAGTCATCAGTCAATGCACAATCAGACAGAAACCCTAAAAGTCAACTGCTGGTCAACTGTCCATTTAATCAGTGATTGGATGATTGGAATTGGTTTATGAGAGTTCATTCATGTCCAAATAGTCATCATACATCATGCCAAACACCATCATGGAAGAATTTGAAGCCAGATCAAAAATTTCCCAAAACGGAAACTGGGCCTGTAACTGAAACTTACCAAAAATGGAAACTTCTTGATCCCAAACTTACATCATGATACAAGCCTCAAATGAATTTTTGCCCAACATGAAAGTTGAAGATCTTGTTCTCCCATTTCCAAAAAGTCCTAGAACTCTCAATTCCCATGTGTGGTTGGCAAGTTATGATCGAATCGATTTCAGAAAATCTTGAACTTCAAAGGGCCATATCTCTCAAACCGTTTGGCCAATTTTGGTGGGGGTTTTTCCTACAAGTCACATTTGATCCCCTCTTTCCAAAAATATAAATTTCATGAGCCAAAACTTCACCAATCAAAATGGCATATTTTGACCTTTTTCATTTAAATGTAAGTTTGACCAAGAGTTGACTTTTTGATTTAAACATTTTTTCAACATTTGGCCAATTGGAACAGCTCATAAATGTCATTTAGAATGTGTTTGCAAAGTCAATTATGCAGTACATGAAGCCATTCTCCAACTTGCTTGAATTGTAAGAAAAGTACCATTTAACCATACTTGTCCATACCATTAACCATGCCTTGCCTTGTACCTCATAAGAATAGCATTGTGCATCATTTTTTCTGTCATTTGTGAACCTAATTTGCAGCCTAAACCAACAAGTACATATGGCCATGCTTACTTGCTTAGAATTGGGGAAGAAAGGACATGTTTGCAAAATCCAATCCATGAGCAATACCTTGCACTGTCCCATAGCAGAACTTTTCCCCCCATTTTCTGTCATATTGCAAGCATTAGAAGCAACAAAACAACATGATTTTTTCTGTCCAAAACTAGATTAGCAACTCCTAACAGCAGAGGTGAAAGGCTGTCAAAACAAAAAGAACAAGGCATTGCCTTGCCACCAAAAATAACAGCTAACAGTAGGTTTTGGCAAGGAGTTTTTCTGTCAACAAAAGGACATAGCAGCAACTGAAAAAAAAAAACAACACAAACTCCAAACAAACACTCTCTCTAAAAAAATTGATTTGGCTGTTTTGGCACAAAGAGATTTTTTCTGTCAAAAACAAAAAGCATCCATCCTGCCAAACCACAGGACCACAAACCAAAAGACCACATCCTTGGCCATTCTTGAAAAAAACTATGTCATGACATCCTGCAAAGAAACAACCCTTGGTAACTGTTTTCACCATACCTCCATGCCAATTTGTACTGTCACAACAACCTAGCAGCAGTCCACCATCCTGTTTTCTGTCATGAAACAGCAACAGATCCATCACTGCCTTGCATCTCAAAACCTACACAACCAACCAACTTCATCCCTTTTCTAAAATCTGCATCCTTTAGCATTTATTCAAAAACAACATCCATTCATCAAAAATGAAACCAGTGCTGCAACCAACATAACCCAGCAGAAAGCCATTGCTCAGCACTCTCTCAAACCTGCACTCACCCTTGGCTGTGGCATTTTCAAAAAAACTAGTAGTAGCAGCATACCACAAACAACCTTCACTTACTTTTTCCAACCAAAACCCTTGCTCACTTGGCTATTTTTTCTGTCAAAAAGACAAAAAACTAAGGTAGCTTGACCAACTGCACTCACCCTTTTGCCTTGCACATTGCCCTGCACCATTTCCCTGTCAAAACAAACCAGTAGCATAGCCAACCCTACTTTGCCTTGCTAACCAACAAAAGCCTTGGCATCTCATTCACTCTATCAAAACAAAAACAGCATACCAATTCACTCATGCTGAACCTCACTTGCCTTTTCTAACAAAAGCCTGGCCATTTGCATTTGGTCTAAAGAAAAGCATCAAAACACACACTGCTGGCCATTTTGCATTTTGGAAACCTTCAGCTACCAAGCCTTGCATTTTGTTTGCCAACACCCTCCAACATTTTCTGTCATGGCAGCCACATAGAAAACCAGTAGCAGACCAAACATACACCCTGGCTTTGCATTCCTTTTGCTGTCAAAAGCATCAAAGTAACAGCCAAACCACAAGACAGGTCACAAACCTTGCCTTGCCCTGCTATCTTGCACCTCACCTCATCTGTCCAAAACAAAGGCCAACCTAACACAACCTAAAAACAAAACAACAGAACTGATTCTCTCACTTTGGCTGAAAAAACACATCTTATGCCTTTTTTTTCATTTTTTCTGTCATAAGTTTCCAAATAACTCACCTGGCCATTTGTGTTTTTGCTGTCAAAAAAACAAAGGGCATGATTTCCTGCTACAAGCCACAAACACATCAAACCAAACACTTCTCACTCATTTCTCCCACCTCATCTTTGCTTGCTTGAGTTTTTATCATTGGCTGTCAAAACAACAACATACAATCAGCAGCAGCATACCATTTTCCTCACCATTTCCTGTCATAAATAGCAGCAGCATACTACTCCCCCTCTCAAAAACACATTGCAGAAAAAGCACTCATCCTACAAAACCTGTGTTTGACCTTGCCCCTTTGGCATTTCAAACTTTCTGTAAAAAACCCTAAGGACCAAAGCATGCCCAAACCTCATTTTCCTGGCACCTGAACCACCTTTGACAGCCAAGAAACCAAGAGATTTCATTCATTCATTTGCTCAAAAACCTAACCTTTTGCATTGTGTGAAGCCTGTTCCAAAACCAAAGAAACTAAAGCATAGCATTTTGTTCATCTCAATTTCTCATCATTGCCAAACAGCAGCCAACCTAACTATACCAAACCAAGAACTTCATACACTCTCTAAAAAAACCACCTTGCTGCTTTTAGCCATTCCCATTTTCCTGTCAACAAAAGACAGTGGCAGCTACAGACCAACCTTGCCCCCACTTGCATTTTCCAAACAAAACCTAGCCATTTGCCTTTTCACTATCATTCACTCATTACACCCACTTGCAAGACTCACCATGAACCAAACATAACTTGGCCTTGCTTATGACTTCATCACAAACTCATTTTCTGTCAAAACATAACACAGCAAGAAAACCATGATGTTCTCATATTCCAAAAGCCTTCACTTGGCCAAACTCCAAAGAACCTTACCAACACAAACCAACTGCTAACAAACCAATAGAACAAACTCACCATTTGCAAAAACTCACTTTCTACTCAAAAATCCAAATTTTCAAAAGTCATATTTTCCTCAAGTCCCTTGCAAACCATCCATTCAAACACCTTCCATATAACATGTAGAAGCTACTATAGGCAGAAAATCCCATCTGTAATCATTAAATCATCATATCCAAATCTCAAGTTTTCACACTTGCAACTTGAATTGGCTAGAACAGTTGAGGAGGTTTTAAGGCAAACTCTCAAAGGCATTACATTCCTGGAGCATCAAAGGAGCTAAAGGGATCATCTAGCATCATTAAAAGCACCTCTAACATCACATTCAACATTGCCCTGTTCAGGTTAGCAACTTGCTTTCGAAATGATTGATAGAATGGTTTTCATGACTTAATGTGTGAATGAGAAATGCTATATTCAACCCCCTGAACATGATTGAATGCCTATTTTTATCCAATTTTGCTCGTGTGTGGTTTTGAGTTTTGCTGCTAGGGAGTTAGGGTTTCTGTGTTCATCATGATGTATCTTTGTACACACTGCACCATTTTGAATTTCATGACCATGGTTGTTTTAAGCACATGAAATAGGTGAACTTTGGTTTTTATTTCGTTTGATTTCGTGCACTATAGAGGAAGATATGTGTTGCTGAAGTTTGAAAAATATGTTTGATTTTGGGGAGGAAGATGATGCCAGGGCGCGCGCATTTCAGATTTAAAATTATTATTTTGTTTATTTTGACTAGAAGCAACAAAGGATCACCAAGTGACTCACGGCCCAGTGGTGGGCGCGCTGAGTTGAATTGCCAAGGGGAGGGGTTCGAATCCCATCTCCCCCCATTTGTGTTTTTCTCTTTCTTTCTTTGTTTAAAAAGTGCATTTTTTTTAATGTTTTCTTTTAACAATTTCCATTTCGATTTTTATTTTTGATTCTTGTCTTACTTAACATAAAATAAATATGTGAACATGAAAAATGACAAAAAATATGAGTATTTGACTTTGTTGACTTTTTTAGACCATTTTGTGAATTTATCCCGATTTTATGAGTTCTATTGGCTAAATCTCATCTTGTGTGTTTCATGTGGTTATTTTGATCTTTCAGACCTGGGATTTTTATGTGAAATCAATTTAGGGTAGGAACATGTCCCCTTAGACACTTAGGATAATTTTTTCGCACAGTGCTCGATTTAATTCTGACAAAGTCCCGATTAAATGTTTTGACCTCCTAAACTTGTCCAAATGGGATGAAATTTGACATTCTTACCATGCTATGTGTTAGGTTTGATCATGATTTATTTGGTGATTTTTGGAAATGTCTAAGTTTGCTTTTGATGCAAGTCTTGCTGTTGACTTCTATGAGCTTCTGTTTGCCATGTTTTGACCTAAATGGTTCATGAAATGATGATAGTGATTGATATGGATGTGAACCCAATTGGTTGTGTTTCCTAATTGCTTGAACATGATTTTGGATACTTGCCCTTTGCTGTTTTAACTTTCTCATCCATTTTTGACCCTAGGCCTGCCCTAGTGGTCCTGTTACTCACCTTTGAGCTTGTGTTTTCAGGTTGACCATCAAATGGCCATTAAGACCAATTCTTTTGATTGAGCTTGCTTAAACATCATTGTCTAACTTGTGTGTTTTGTAGGTGGCTTGGCTCTCATGCCCTAAGCCTTGTGCCTTGCACATCCATGTGCCTCTAATTGACTGTTGGTGTCTGTTTCTGTTTGTTTTGTTTGAAGTTGCATACTAACATCTGCTTGACTGTTTCAGGTGCTTTAGTTGCTTAGTTCCTTGTGAACTTTTTGCTTTGCTTTGCTTGTATAAGCAATTTGCATTGAGGTATGTCTCTTTTACTTCATGTAGTCTGGAAGACCTGGCTTGTTACTTGGCCAGGCAACTGTCTGAAGTCCTCCTTAAGAGGCAATGTTTGTGATTGTTTACCTTTGTCCTTGCATAGAGTCAAAGTCCTCCTAAGTGAAGTGGCAATTGGTGGAAGGTAGGGATATGCAATCTATCCCCCACTATTCAGTGTGTCATCTGCTTTGCTCACACCACTGTGTTGACGCATTGCGGATACAAACCCAAGATCTTGTACAACTGTACAGTTGAGTCAGTTTTAATGTGTAGAAGGGTTCCCACTTTCTGAACCCACACATTCTTGTCTTGAGCTCTCCCTGGCCAGGGATAAGAGCTGTGAGGTCTCATCCTCACTTCATCCTTTCATCTGCTTCACCTTAGCCCCTCGATGGCAAGGTTAAGAGCACATTCACCCCATTCCAGAGGTTTGTTTGTCGAGGTTGATATGACCCCTTGACTAAAACCTATCCCTTGTTTGAGCCACTTGTTTGTGTATAGCGTGTGCTATCTGTGCTTGTAGGATTGTTTGACTTGCTTCCTGTGCAAGATAGGATTGTTTGACTTGCTTCCTGTGCAAGATAGGATAGTTTGACTTGCTTCCTGTGCAAGTTAGGATAGTTTGACTTGCTTCCTGTGCAAGTTAGGATTAGTTTAGACTTGCTTCCTGTGCAAGTTAGGTTTTGCTTGGCTTGCTTCCTGTGCAAGTTAAGTGTGTGTGGCTTGCTTCCTGTGTGAGCCATGCTTAGGATAGGTTGGCCCTTGTGCCAGTTAGCTAGAAACCTTAACTTAGGGTTGATTTTGCATGACAACATCTAGGCTCGAGTCGTAGTCTCCCTAGAGTTGTGTCTCCCTCTGTTATCTGGTTAGGCTAGTCCTTTATCCCTGCGTAGGGGAACTACATCGCCCTGATCTTCATACCAGATGAAGTATGTAGGCAGGAGATTGAGCTGATCTCTCCGGGCGCCCTTTTTCTTTTTGTGTGTGTTGTTTGACAGTTGCTAGGCTCGAGTGCCTGACTCCTTAGCAATTTGTCGCCTTTTCTTTCTTTTGTGTGTGTTGTCTGACCTTTGCTAGGCTCGAGTCTGTGACTCCTTAGCATTTGTTGTCTGTCTGTTTGGGTGTGCTTGACAGTTATAGGCTCGAGTCCCCGACTCCCTATTAACTTGTTGTGTTGTTGTGTGCTTGGAAGCTGATGTAAGTCCATCAAGTGGCATTTGGGTTCCAGTGTGCGTGTGTTTTGGTTCGGATGCTGATGTAAGTCCAGTGATTGGCAGTCGGGCTCCACGTTTGCCTTTGCCTGTGTTTGTTTGTGCGCGTGTCAGCCGAGCTACGAATGCTCTGATTCTTCTCTCGTCCGAGAAGATACGTATGCATAGGATGCGACATCCTAGCGAGCATGTGTCGTTTCCCCAGTCCGAACTACTTCGACTCTGATGTCTATGCCTGATAGACTAAGTAGGCCCAGGATGTGACATCCTGCCGAGTCAGTCTCAGTCAGTTTCTTTTGTCTCTTTTCAGCCAGTGTGTGTGAGTGTGAGCAGTGTTTAGCAACCAATTTTTCCTTCCTATTGTGCGTGGATCCCGTAGAGTACTACGGATGCGTAGGGGTGTGTAGCGGTGTATTCGTCGCTATATGATCTATCGATTAAACCATAAGCTAAGAGATACCTTGAAATTTTCGAGTCGCCACCGCACTTTTATTTATCCAAAGGATTGGCTAAAAAGCGAACAAAAACCTAAGAAGTTTTACACGTAGAAAACTAATAAAAAGATCAGAGAGTCTGGGTAAGGGGTAAATTACGCAATGGGAAGGTGTTAGGCACCCACTACGTCCTAGGTACTCCTAGGGAGCCCTTTTCACACTTGTTATGCAAAAATTATTATTTGTTATGACAAAAAGATTGTGCAAACATGATTGGGATGGTGAGAAAAGAATATACAAGTTTTATTATCATTGGGTATTGGTTTTAAAACAACAGCAACAACCATCATTATCATGTTTCATCAATATGGTAACAGCCTGGTATTAGTGTTCAAGCGGCAACCAAAGCACATGAGCTGAATTCCTAGAAACAGTATAAGGGTTTCAAAATAGCAGTACTCATCATCCACATGCTCATCAATCAATATCAATCGAAATTCCAACAGATAAACAACCAATCAAACATCATTCAAACATGATTCACATAGATTTTTAGGACAACTTCTCAAGGAATTTCAAAACTGCAGCAAGGTTTCGTCAGCAGGGCAACAACATGTGGTTCATCAACATGTTCATTAATCAAAGAACCAATAACATACAACTAGCATGGCATTGATGCAATCACACTCATGCACACCTAACCTCAAATATTCAAACAAAACAAAATCTGGTTCAGTTCTAAGGTAAAAAACAAACAAATTGCAGTAGGGCATATACAGCAAGGCAACATCAGTGGTAGGGTTTAGCATAGCGTGCTCATCAATCATCATATCAAATAACAGCAACAACATGTTTCACATAGATCCCAGGGCAATGTTCAGAACAGCAGCCGAGCAGCTCAAATGCTCAACCTCAATCGATTATCATGGCCAATCAGATCCCAAACAAAAATCATGCAGACCAACATGGTAACACCAATGTAATGCTCATGCAGCAAGAACAACAGCAGCCAACAAGACAATATGGGAAATGGCTCTAAGGCTTCAACAGCAACATGTATGTGTTCATCATCATAGAAACAAACTTCAGGTCACCTCACATAATAACATGGCATCAAGCACATCAACCAACAACTCAAATAAACATTACTCATGGAAATTCCAGACAGGGAAGACTTAAACAATCAGCAACATGTATACATTCATCACCAATTGAAACTTGAACAGCATTTACAACAGCATAGCAGCAGGGCATTAGCAGCCTCAATTTCATGTTTATGGTTCATCAACATCAAAACAACACACAATGACAATAGCACTAGCACTTATGTAGCATCATGACACTAACACACACAACCTATTTCATGAGGATTTCTTGGCAGCCTAGAAAATAGCAAAACAGCAGCATAGCACAGTATGGCAGCACATTCATGTTTATCATCATCATGTAATCATCATCATTCAACATTTCAATGGTAACAGCATACAATATATATTTCACATGGATTTTGCTGAGCATGTGCCTAAAGTTTCAAACACTGCAGCAGGCTTAATCAAGAACAGCATTCATTATCATGTAATCATCATCAAAGCATCAACCATAAAACAAAACAACATAACATCGTTACTAATCATCAGCTAACAACCAAACCAACACAAACATCATGAAAAATTCTGGAAAAGATGTCGGGTTTCAAAACTGCATCAAGTTCATGGTGTCTTCAAGCAAGCATCAACAATCATCATGCAATCAAAACAACAGCACATAACAGCATAGCATTTTATGTAATCCACAACCAAAAATTCAACCAAGCCTCATGTAACAGCAGCAGTATTTTAGCAGTAACATTATGTGTTCAACATCAGTGTTTATCATCAACCAGTCCAACAAACAACATAACAGAAGCAACATCCTCTTCATGTTCATCATTAACAAACAGCATTCCATCAAAGTCACACAACAGCATGAGTTTTAGCAAGCAGGTTCAAGACAGCAACATGGCTCTAGCAGCCTGGCTTGGAAGCAACAGCAGGGTATTGGTTTTAAAACAACAGCAACAACCATCATTATCATGTGCACATCATGTTTAAAAAAAAATCATCAAACAAGCAAAAACACAACAGCAACATGGTTTTAGCAACAAATGTTCATCATGCAATTTGACACAACCAACATCAACCAAATATCAATCCTATGGATTTTGCAAGCAAGTTTAAAGGTTTCTCAAACAACAGGGCATTGACAGCATTGGTATTCAACATCATCATTCAAATAACGAACCAAACAACAGCAATCAAATGCAGTTCATATGGTTACTTCATGCAAGTTCAACATCCTAGAACACACTTTAAAACGAGCCACACAATAACAAGGCAATGGAGTTCAGACAGCATCATTTAGTGACAACCAAACACAAATTCTCATGAACTTTCTGGACAGGCCTTAGGATGTAAAAGACAACAGTAAGATTTATGCAGCAATAACTCATGTTCATCATATAATCCAAACCAGCTCATCATCAACATGCATTCTCAACCAAAATTCAAGAGGCATGGCAGCATATGTTTATCAGCATCATGTCAAACAAAACAAAAGTACACGACAGCATATAAACAGCATTAGGGTTTGGCAGCATGGTTTGACAGCAACAGCAACATGGTTCATCACCAATCACACATTCAAAATAAACAGCAGCATACAACATGTTTCAACACTGCAGCAGGGTATCATGGCATTCAGTACAGGCAGCATCATCCAACAACTAACAACATGAGCATGAAATTCTGAACAGGATGGTTTGAACAACAGCATAAATTCATCACCAGTTTACAGCATGGACAATCAGCATAGCAGCACATGTTCTTCAACATCAAAATGACTTAGCACAAACATACATCATCATGGATTTAGCAAGCAGTCAATAGCAACTTTTATCAACCATGAATAAAATAAACCTAACCAGCCTCAATGCTCATGCAATAACCAACATCAATTAACATCAATCACCAACAGCATAAACACACTAATGAGATTTTCTGGACAGAGTTATGCAACAGTATTCAACATCATCATCATGAAAGACAGCATCAACAACATGATTCAAACAAACATACAACCTCATGCGTTATCCATCAACAACAGCATAAGCATATCGAAGGAATTTTCAACAGCTCAAAAAAACAGCAAAACAGCAACATTGGTCAGCATCATGCAAAATCACCAAGAATCAAAGTGCCCAAAAAATGAAACCAAACATGCCAATAGCATCATTAAACCTCCAGCAGCAAGAATATGGTATGCAATTTCAACAAATCAAACTCAACAAAGCAAATCGATGGAAAATGCATATGCTCACTAAAATGAAACTCAAGATTTCTTGGCCAAACCACAACCAAATCAAGCATGCTTTAGTTCATTAGAAACAGCTCAAAAAGATCTTTCAGAAGTACATCATGGCATGGCAAAAGAAGGGGTTCGAAAACTTACTTAGTTTTGAAGCAACTCAAGATGCAGTGAGATATTGATGGTGTCGTGTTGAAACAGATGGTCTTTGAGCTTTGTAGTGCTGGATAATGATGCTTTTCTAGCTCGAGAATACTTGGAAACCTTCAAATCTCAAGTTGCCATTTCATGTACATGAGGAAAACAGAGTGAGAAGATGGCTGTGATGGTGATGAGTAATGCTTGAATGAGCTTCCCAATACTGTCTAGGTCATGGAACAATGAAGGTTGTTCAGGATTTTTGGTGGTTTGTGCAGGAATCTCGAAAATGCCAAAATGCAAGAAGGAATGAAGTCAGGAATTTCTGTGTGTAGGCTCTGAAAACTAGGGTTGAAATGTCAGGAAAATGCCCTTATATGTGGCTGTTTAGAGTTGGTTTAAGAGATGCCTAATCCTACTTATGTTAAAACAACCAAATGCACATTTTGCTAATTGTGGAACAAGTGAATGAGGAGGTGTATGAGCTGCTCGATTATGGGCTTGGACAGGCTGTACAGACTTATGTAAAATGCTACTTTGGTTGTACATGAAAAGGCTGTACTGGCTTTGCTTCAAATGAATCAAAAATGCATTTTGCCAAGTTTGCATATAAGTGGAAATGGGGGTGTGTGCTGCTGCGAATTGGGCTGGGCACAGGCTGTACAGACTGTATGTTTGTGCTGTTTTTGGTTATACATGGAAGGCTGTACCTTGCTTTGTTCTTATGCTCCAATTTGCAAAAATAACAACTTGTGCAACTTTGGTCAAAATGAGGTGTAAAGGTGGTATGATGATGGTTTATGGCTTGGAACAAATCACAAATGTGATATGGAACATTTCCCAATTGACCAAATCAAGAAAAAGTCAAAAACTCAAAAAGTCAAAGTTTGGTCAAACTTTGATTTTAAATGCAAAAGGTCCAAAAATGCCATTTTGATTGGCAAGGTTTTAGGTCATGAAATTTATATTTTTGGAAAGAGGATGAAAAATGTGGTTTGTAGGAAAAAACCCCACCAAATTTGGCCTTATGGTTTGAGAGTTATGGCCCTTTGAAGTTCAAAAATTGATGAAAATGATTTGATCATATCTTGACAACCACACATGGGATTTTGATGTTCTTGGACTTTTTGAAAATGGGAAGACAAGATCTTCAACTTTCATGTTGGGCAAAAATTCATTTGGAGCTTGTATCATGATGTAAGTTTAAGATCAAGAAGTTTCCATTTTTGGCAGTTGAAATTACAGGTCCACTTGCTATTTCTGGAAAATTTCTGATTTCACTTGATTTTCTTCCATGATGAGGTTGAACATGATATATAAGGCTTATACAAGCATGAATGAACTTCTTCAAATCAATTCTATCCATCAAATCTCTGATTAAATCAACTGTTGACCAAGTTTGACTTTTCTAGGGTTTTGGACTGACTGATTCTCTTCTGATGATTTCCAAACCCTAAATCCTTGAGACCTTGACTTCAAATGATGTCTCAAGATGTATGAACCTTTGATTATTGATCATGATGCCCAAATTCCACAAGAATGGCCATCATCCATTGCTTTGACTGATCAATGACTGACTTTGACCTAATTGCTGATGATTGCTTCAACTGCAAGCAACAAGGTTAGACTGACAATAATTTTGTACTTTTTTGAATGATAAACATATGAAAGCAAAGATATACAAATGCAAAGTATGCTTGGTGATCAAGAAACAAAACCACAAGGCAATCTACCCACTAGAAGGGGACAAAGGCATGCAATGATCCTTGAGGTTATGATATGAATGATATGGGCCATGAGGGATCTTAGGGCCCAAAATTGGGGTCTTACAGATGCCCCTATTTAAGGTCATTCTAGCCGGAGAAGTGAAGTTTAGAAATCTTCATCTCGACGCGGTAGAATGGACTTAAATAACAGTAATGAGACAAATTTTGGTCCCTAAGAGACCTCATGATGCAAATGTATGTATGCAAAAGGCACAAATTCTGTGGGGAATATGATTCACACAGAAGAAAAGACGATCCATCGGAGTAATACACTCACCAGGAACAGAGACTCTAACAAGACTCTATGGGGATAATAAAAGAAAAAGAAATGCGTGGACAAGACACGACTCTAAACTGGGGAAAAACAAAACTGATATAACGTGAACAAGACACGACTCTGATTAAGGAAAACAGAAAACAGACAGGAGAAATCACTGGGGAGTGAAGAACTCACACCGGGAAGAGAATTCCAAAGGAAAATAAATCCATTGGAAAGACACAAGCTGACTCCTGAGGAGAAACAACAAAAAGTTCCACTGGGGAAGTAACAAAGAAATGAGATGTCACCAGGCATACGGGTAACAAACTCGGGAAAATCTGACTCCACAGGGGGACCGAGGTCATAATAGGGAGCAGAAAGGAGGGAACACCAAGGATACCGGTTACTGGGTATATAATAGGTGACCGACCAAAGCGTGAATTGGATTTCACTTCCAAAACACTCATCATCCTGAAGGGAGCTAGAAAAGCAAACTTGTTTATAGGATGGCTATTCAATTCCACAAGGAAAATGAATCTTACTCTGAGGGAGAAATAATCAAAAGATCGACTCAAGAGTGAACGAGATATAATATCCATTACCGTCAGAACGTGGATAGAATACTCAGATGAGACATATTATTCATTACCGGCAGACCGTGAATAATATACTCGAAAGGAAAATTATCCTGAACCGGTTACTGGGTTGTTTAAAGGATAAAATCCGAAGACGTGAATTGGTTTTCACTTCCAAAACACTCATCATCCGAAAGGAGGGCTTGAAAAAGCAAATCGACTTACAGGATGGGCATTCGAATCCACAACGGGAAAACGAATCTTACTCAAATGGGGACACAAACCCAAAGAGTGCATGAGATATAATATCCATTACCGGCAGACCGTGGATAAGAATACTCGCATGAGATATATTATCTATTACCGTCAGAACGTAGATAATAAACTCGCATGGTAAGAAACACCAGAGATACCGGTTACTGGGTATATAATAGGTGATCTACCGAAAACGTGAATTGGTTTTCACTTCCAAAACACTCATCATCCAAAACACAAACTGGTTAAGGATGGCTATTCGATTCTACAAAGAATACGAATCTTGCTCAGTTGGGGAAAATCAACAAAGGATTCCAACTAAAGAGCGCATGAGATATATTATTCATTACCGGCAGACCGTGAATAATACACTCGAAAGGAAAAGACACCAGAGATACCGGTTACTGGGTATATAATAGGTGACTAACCAAAAAAGAGAGACAATCGATACCAAGCATACGGGTAAACGAAAGACAACTCTAAGGATAAATTGCAAGCATCCGGCAATTATCCAACAACAAGAAATATTCGACTCCGCAAAGGGAAATAACGAATCTTACTCGACTGGGGAAACACAAAAGGCTTCGACTGAAGAGTGCATGAGATATATTATTCATTACCGGCAGACCGTGAATAATATACTCGCATGGAAGATTATCCACAACCGGTTACTGGGTTAACAAAGGATAAATCGACCGAACAGAAAGGCATCGGGATACCAAATTAGGTACATAATGATAACCAATCAAAAGGAAGCAACAGACATTACCAACAAAAGGGTAAATGAAAGGCGAACTGCTGAGAATAAATTGCAAGCATCCGGCAATTATCGACAGAAGACTAACTGGGGATGCATTGGTGTACAACCAATGATCCGGGGAACAAATCACTAGCATACGGTGAAAAGACCCACTGGGGATAAAATTGCTAGCATACGGCAATTATCCACAAAACTTGCTAGGGATATAAGTGCTGATCTGAGCAACTTATACAAGCAAAGGAAAATCATCATCAAATATTGAATGAAGATAACCACAAAATTAGGGTTTACATCTACCGAATACGGGGTAGAAGACCAACAACTCCGCGTGGGGATAGAACAAATCACAAATCCGCACGGGAAACCAAAATAGGGTTTAAAACAAACCACAAACTGCTGAAGAGCAGGAAAATAGGATTTACAACTACCGGGTACGAGGTAGAAAACCAAAAACTCTGGCTGGAGAATAAAAGGTGTACAACCACAAATTCTGTTAAGAAAGCCAGGAAAGATAGGACTTATAACTACCGGTTACTGGGTAGAGGCCCAAAAACATTCCGCTGGGGAACAACCCGCTGGGAAACGCAATATATCTGACAAATAGTCAATTCGGTAATAATCCGAAAAGACGGACTGAATCAAGACACGTCCTAATGAGGATATAACTCAAATAGGAAAATCCATCCCAATATATGTGTTGGGAGGAAACGGAAGAAACCGTCATCCACGAGGATATATCTCAGTGGGGAACTGCAGAAGGAAAGACAAACTTTTTCTGCTTATGGGGCTGACTCTATATGGAGAGATTTATAACACCCGACATCTGCTTGGGGAGATCTGTAAAGAGATCTATATCACCATAGCAGGAGACACGACAAACAAAAGATATATGGCAACAAATGCAACATGAATATCTGAATGTTTATGAATATGCATTAATATGCGTGATTTATGTTTGATGAATGCTGACAAAACAGACAATTCTAACACAAACAGGTTCAGGAACCAAACGTCCGGTATTATACTTCCAGGGGAATAACCAGCTGGAGAGCCAATCTGCGGAGATCTATATGCTGAAAAGCAAAGATCTGCAGGTACTGCTGAAGAAACAGAGAATCCGAGATATCAGGAAACATCCCAAACAGGGTACAGAAAGTCACAACGGGCAAAACAGCCACCAAGACACATCTGTAGGGGAACAAGAGAAATCCCAAAGTATATCTGCAGGGGATCCCAGTGTCAACTGAGAAACAAAAGGGTGCGTATTGCATAAGCACAAACTGCTGTAGAAGCAAATCCACACAACTCCACTGGGGAACAACCCACTAAGGGAGAATGATATCATCCAAATAGAATCTAACTGCATAAGCAACTCTACTGGGGAAAACTGTCGGCTACTCTCTTGGGAACAAACCACTGAGGGAGGACAGATCAAATAAGCAGATTCTTCAACGAACCACTCCACTTGGGGAGAATACACAGCAAACTGATCGCAACAAGTAGATTCTGCAATAAACCACTCTACTTGGGGAGAATGCACACAGCAGACTGATCACAATAAGTAGATTCTGCAATATAAGCCACTCTACTGAGGATCACAAACAGTCAGGAAATTAATCCGTTCACTGGAGGCTAGAGCCATCATCCGACCATACTGGGGATGAAGGAGTATTCAACAGGCAAAACTGCCGCAACAAACATTCTGCAGACTGCGCTGAGGAAAAGATGGTTGAACACATTGGGATATCAACCCAAATCAAAACTGCTCAGGAAAATAAATCCTGCTCTGCTGAAGAGAATAAACTCTGATGGAGAGATAGCAACAATTCCACAGACGACTTTGCCGGGGAAAGGGTAAAGTACCGGGTATCAAACCACTGACTTACCAAGTCTTCAAAAGAAAGCGAATGCACTGAGGAAACAGACAAATCCTGCTGGCACACTGCATGGGGAAAAGAGGTAACAACTCTTCTTGCAACCCTGGTGGGGATATCAATAACAGCTCTACTCATGACTCCGAGGGGAGTATCAATCAATCAGTACACATGACTGCGCTGAGAAGACAAATAAAGTCTGGGGATATAACCCACTGGAGAAAGTGACGGGGCACCAAGGTAATAAACCATCAACCACCGAAACTTCTCAAGAAAACACCCATGCTAGGGGAAAACTGCTGCTGGAGAGAACGAAGTCTTCAACAACAAATCACTTGCAACTGTACTGGGGAACAACCCCAACAACAACTCTGTCTGAGGAACAGCCTTAACAAAGATCTGAAGAAAGAAGATACCACCAAACCAGGAATATGAACAAATGTCTTACCTGTTGGGAATCATGCCACCCTCGGGAGAGCACTGAGATATTCTTGAGTATCCTTTCAATCTTATGAATATTCACTTTGTTTAAAACAAAAATTTTGAAAAATTTGATTTGTTTAAAACAATGACATTTTATCAATTTAAAACATGCAAAACATTTGTTGAATTGGAACAAATAAGAGTGCAAATAAATTGGATAAAAAGCTCAAATTGACTTGATAGAATGGTAGTCTGCAAATGGCAAGACTCCATAGATCTGTACAAATTTGAAATCAGTGATATATATTGGAAGAGGGCTACATTGAACATAATGATCCTTTCTCTACCAATTTGCTTCGAGTATCTCTTGACTGCATCTGAATTCACAGGACGAGCGAAATCCTCCCCATCCATTGTTGTAAGCATCAAAGCTCCGCCTGAAAAGGCTCTCTTAACAACATATGGACCCTCGTAGTTTGGAGTCCACTTGCCCCTGGAATCGGGCGCGAAAGACAAAACTTTCTTGAGCACGAGGTCACCTTCTCGGACCACACGAGGCTTGACCTTCTTGTCGAATGCTTTCTTCATTCTCTGCTGATATAACTGACCATGGCACATGGCAGTTAATCGCTTCTCTTCAATCAAGTTCAGTTGGTCGTAACGACTCTGAATCCATTCAGCATCAGTCAACTTGGCTTCCATCAAGACTCGCATTGATGGGATCTCCACCTCTACTGGGAGAACGGCTTCCATGCCATAAACAAGAGAGAAAGGGGTTGCCCCTGTTGAAGTGCGTACAGATGTACGATATCCATGCAAAGCAAATGGCAGCATCTCATGCCAATCTTTGTAGGTGACAGTCATCTTCTGGATAATTCTCTTGATATTCTTGTTAGCAGCTTCAACAGCCCCATTCATCTTAGGTCTGTAAGGAGAGGAATTATGGTGTGCAATCTTAAATTCAGCGCACAACTCATCCATCATCTTGTTATTCAGGTTGGATCCATTATCAGTAATGATCCTCTCTGGCACACCATAACGGCAAATCAGCTGGTTCTTGATAAACTTCACAACCACCTGTCTGGTTACATTTGCGTATGACGCGGCTTCAACCCATTTGGTGAAGTAATCAATTGCTACAAGAATAAACCGATGTCCGTTGGACGCTTTCGGCTCAATCATGCCGATCATGTCGATTCCCCACATAGAGAAAGGCCATGGTGATGAAATCACATTAAGGAGTGTCGGAGGAATATGAATCTTATCCGCATAAATTTGACACTTGTGACATTTCTTCACATACTTGCAACAGTCAGACTCCATTGTCAGCCAATAGTAGCCTGCTCTCAACATCTTCTTAGCCATGGCATGTCCATTGGAATGAGTACCAAATGAACCCTCATGGACCTCAGTCATCAACAGGTTTGCTTCGTGTCTATCCACGCATCTGAGCAAAACCATATCAAAATTTCTTTTGTACAGCACTTCTCCACTGAGGTAGAAACTGCCTGACAACCTTCTCAAAGTTTTCTTATCCTTCACAGATGTCCCAGGCGGGTAGACCTGGTTCTGGAGGAAATTCTTGATATCAAAATACCAAGGCTTGTCATCTTTCACGTCTTCGATTGCAAATATGTGAGCGGGTCTGTCCAAGCGCATCACAGTAATATTGGGAACATCATTCCACCATCTGACAACAATCATGGAAGCAAGCGTTGCAAGAGCATCCGCCATCCGATTATCCTCTCGAGGAATATGATAAAATTCAACTTCTGTGAAGAAAGTTGAAATTCTCCTTGCATAATCTCTATATGGGATGAGACCTGGTTGATTCGTCTCCCATTCACCTTTGATCTGATTGACAACCAAAGCTGAATCACCATAAACATCAAGATACTTGATTCTTAAATCAATGCATTCTTCGAGTCCCATAATACAGGCTTCGTACTCCGCCATATTATTCGTGCATTTGAAGGTTAGCCTTGCTGTAAATGGAATGTGTGAACCCTGGGGATTAACAATTACTGCCCCAATTCCATTTCCATACTGATTAACAGCGCCATCAAACACCATCGTCCATCTGGAACCAGGTTCTGGACCTTCATCAAGTGTAGGCTCATCACAATCTTTCATCTTCAAATACAGAATTTCCTCGTCAGGGAAGTCATACTGAACAGACTGATGATCTTCAATTGGCTGGTGCGCTAGGTGGTCAGCCAAGATACTACCTTTGATAGCTTTCTGAGCTCGATACTCAATATCATACTCAGACAATAGCATCTGCCAACGGGCAATCCTCCCAGTTAAAGCAGGCTTCTCGAATATATACTTAATTGGATCCATTCTGGATATCAACCAAGTTGTATGATTTATCATGTACTGGCGCAAACGCTTAGCTGCCCAAGCTAAAGCACAGCACGTCTTCTCAAGCATAGAGTATCGAGACTCACAATCAGTAAACTTTTTACTGAGGTAGTAGATAGCAAACTCCTTCTTCCCTGATTCATCTTGTTGACCGAGTACACAACCCATCGAGTCTTCAAGAACTGTTAAGTACATAATCAGAGGTCTTCCTTCTACTGGCGGAGACAAAATCGGAGGTTCGGACAGATAATCTTTGATACTGTCGAAAGCTTTCTGGCAATCCTCGGTCCAATCATGAGACTGATCTTTCCGGAGGAGCTTGAATATCGGCGCACATGTGGCAGTCATGTGGGATATAAATCTGGAAATGTAGTTCAAGCGGCCAAGAAAACCTCGGACTTGCTTCTCAGTCTTGGGTGCGGGCATCTCTTGTATTGCTTTGACCTTTGCAGGATCAACCTCAATACCTCTTTCGCTTACCACAAAACCCAACAACTTTCCGGAACGGACTCCAAAAGTACATTTGTTCGGATTCAGACGAAGCTGGAATTTCCTCAAACGCTGAAAAAGCTTCAACAAATGCTCAATATGCTCAACTTCCGTTCGGGACTTAGCAATCATATCATCAACATAGACTTCTATCTCCTTGTGCATCATGTCATGAAACAAGGTAGTCATAGCTCGTTGATACGTGGCTCCGGCGTTCTTCAAACCGAAGGGCATCACTCGATAACAGAATGTTCCCCAAGGTGTGATGAATGTTGTCTTCTCCATATCCTCTGGTGCCATCTTGATTTGATTATATCCGGAAAATCCGTCCATAAAGGAAAAGACTTTGAATTTAGCTGTATTGTCTACCAACATGTCAATGTGTGGTAGAGGAAAATCATCTTTTGGGCTAGCTTTATTCAAATCTCTGTAATCAACGCACATACGGACTTTTCCGTCCTTCTTAGGAACAGGCACAATATTGGCCACCCATAGAGGATATGTCGAAGTCACCAGAAACCCCGCATCAATTTGCTTCTGAACTTCCTCTTTGATCTTCACTGCCATATCTGGATGAGTTCTTCTGAGCTTCTGCTTCACAGGCACGCACTCAGGCTTTAAAGGCAGGAAATGTTGCACAATATCTGTATCTAAACCCGGCATGTCTTCATATGACCAAGCAAAGATATCTGAATATTCTCGTAGCAAGCTGATCAAATCTTCCTTAACAGACCCTTCAAGAAGTGCCCCAATCTTCACCAGGCGCTCACAATCTTCAGATCCCAAGTTGACTGTTTCCAAGTCTTCGAGATGCGGCTGAATGATCTTCTCTTCGTGCTCAAGGAGACGGGTGATCTCATCAGGAATCTCTTCAACGTCATCTTCTTCTGCCTCAAATACAGGGAATTCAAAGTTGGGAGATGGCGTTGGATCATTATGTTCAATGGGTTTTAGGATCAACCTGCATAATGATTTTGGTTAAGAAAAATTTCAGAATTTACACAATCAGATCATTATGCAGATGAAAAATGTTGCTTTTACAGCTTTTATTTTGTTTTTATGGTTTTTTGTGATCACTGATTTCATAAAGAAAAGCAAAAAGTGAAAACAAAGGAAAAACAAATGTTTTGACAATGCAAAAATTGAATGAAAATATCATTGTATATATGCTTTGCCAACAATGTCATCACTTCCCCTTTTGGCATGGGAGAAGGGTTTTAAACAAAAGTGAACAATTACTCTGATCTATGGATAACTGTAGGAACATCCACAGCGACCCAATTGTGGCAGACACCACCAGGAATAACAAAATTGTTCAAGTCTTCTGCATCTTCTTCTTCAATGATAGCAGCAGCTTCCTCTTCTGCAGGTTGATCAGCATGGATGAAACCTCCACTGGTGAACAGACCTTGCTCATTGCATGCCCCAGAACCATAGCCAATGCCAGCCCGGGATCGATTATCTTCAAGTTCAAGCACTTTCCCTAATCCAGCGACTGCACCACATTCAATGGCCAGCTTAGCATCTCGGTAGGAAGTGAATGAGGGAGACTTCTTCTCGATTGGTTTATCAATAGATAAAGCTTGAAACTGAGTTCCAACTTCATCCTCTGCGTCGATGTACGAGAAAGAAGACAAGTTACTGACCAGGAGAGCCTTTTCTCCCCCTACTACAACCAATTTCTTGTTTTTCACAAACTTCAGCTTTTGGTGTAGGGTGGATGTCACGGCGCCAGCCTCGTGAATCCATGGTCTGCCCAAGAGACAGCTGTATGATGGGTGAATATCCATTACTTGAAAAGTGATCTGGAAATCACTTGGTCCAATCTTGATTGGGAGATCCACTTCCCCAATCACGGTCTTACGCGACCCATCAAAAGCTTTTACAACAACCCCACTCTGCCTCATAGGAGGACCTTGATATGACAGACGAGAGAGTGTGGATTTTGGCAATACATTCAGAGATGATCCAGTGTCCACCAGTACATTGGACATTGCATCAGATTTGCAATTCATAGAGATATGTAGAGCCATGTTGTGGTCTCTTCCCTCCTCAGGGAGATCAGCGTCACAAAAGCTCAGAGTGTTGCAAGCGGTAATGTTTGCAACAATGCTACCAAATTGTTCCAAGGTGACGTCGTGATCGACATACGCTAGGTCCAAGACTTTCTGAAGAGACTCCCTATGAGGCTCTGAATTCAGCAATAGAGAAAGTATGGAGATCTTGGAGGGCGTGTGTAGAAGCTGGTCTACAATATTGTATTCACTCTTTCTGATGAGCCTCAGCATCTCATCAGATTCTTCATCAATAATGCCACTCGGGCCAACAACTGAAGAAATGGGAGTCTTTGGTACGGAGGAGGAAGGCTGGGCAACAGCAAGTGCCGGATTCTGAACATTCACAGCATTCCCTACAGGGCGCTCAACAGATTCAGAAGCAACAGCCTTAGCAGGCGCAGAAAAGACACGGCCACTGCGGGTCAACCCACTAACATCAGCAATAGTGGTCACGGAAGTAGATGGCAGAGGTACTTCAACCCCATCCTGGACAGCAACAGGATTGTACCGGAACGGTACGGCTTTATCAGATGAATATGGCACAGGGCCAGCTGGTTTGATGATCAAAGCAGGGGAAGCCTTTGGTTTATTGCTATTGTAGCGAATAACAACGGGCTCTGGCAATTTGAACACCGGGGAGATGACACTCACTTCGGGTTCAACTGTATCCACATTGCGATTCTGGAGAATCTCAATGGTACCTTCATTCAACATCATCTGCAGTTCTCGGCGAACCTGATCACAACCCAAGCGGTTGACTGAGCAGACGCGGCACTGGTCATGGTTATGCTTCAAATAACTGTGCTGACACAGCATCTTATGTAATCCAACCAACGATTGCCGGATATGACTGATGTACTTCACCTTGTACTTCCCAAGGTCTTCCTGGATCATATTCACAGATTTCCCATGCGAAGGCAATGGGTTCCTGGTGACATTCGGATTGGAGTCTTCAAAACTCAGAATTCCGCTTCTCATGAGGTCTTGAACCTTATTCTTCAGCGGGAAACAGTTCTCAACGTTGTGGCCCGGAGCACCGGAATGATAGGCACAATGCTGGTCTGGTTTGTACCACCATTGCGGGTTGGCAGGAATAGCAGGAGGATCCCTGGGAGAAACCAATTTCCTCTCCAACAAGGAGGGATAAAGCTCTGTATATGTCATCGGAATAGGGTCGAAACTGACCTTCTTCCTATCATAGCTCATATTTGCTTGATTGATTGTACTTCCACGAGGCTGGTAAGCCTGTTGCTGTGGACGCTGCTGTTGCTGTTGATATTGCGGTTGTGGATATTGCTGCTGATGCTGATACTGTTGAGCATTATCCTTGAATACGGGTGCCACACTAGCCACCTGATGCTGATGTTTGGAATGATGTGCAGGCTTCCTCTGAACAGAGGGTCTTCTATGTTTGGGCTGAGACTGCACAGCATGCGCTTCACCTTCTTTCCTCTTAAACGCTCCATATCGTTTAGAGGAAGAACCATCATCTTTTGCTAATCGTCCTTCGCGGACACCTTCTTCAAGACGCATCCCCATGTTCACCATCTCGGTGAAATCAGAGGGAGCGCTGGCTACCATTCTCTCATAATAGAATGATCCAAGAGTCTTCAGAAAGATCTTGGTCATCTCTTTCTCTTCTAATGGTGGAGTGATCTGAGCTGCCAGCTCACGCCATCTCTGGGCGTACTCCTTGAACGTCTCTTTGTCCTTTTGTGACATAGACCTGAGTTGATCTCTGTCAGGCGCCATGTCAACATTGTATTTATATTGCTGGACGAAAGCTTCGCCAAGATCATTGAAAGAGCGGATGTTGACGCTGTCCAAGCTCATGTACCAACGTAGAGCAGCACCAGACAAACTGTCTTGGAAGTAGTGGATCAAGAGTTGATCGTTGTCGGTCTGCGTGGACATCTTTCTGGCATACATGACTAAGTGTGCCAAAGGACAAGTATTCCCTTTATACTTCTCAAAGTCTGGGACTTTGAATTTAACAGGTATTTTCACACCGGGAACTAGACAAAGTTCGGCTGCTGACTTGCCGAAGAGATCTTTGCCTCTGAGAGTTCTCAATTCCTTTCTCAGCTCGAGGAATTGATCGTTCATCGCATCCATTTTCTCATGTACATCTGAGCCCTCAGACGCTTCAGAGTGATAAATGGTGTCGTCTACCCTCGGCATGGTATGCACGACAGGAGGTACAGGTATAGGGACCGGGCTAGATGCCGGCATTTGTGCAAATGTTGGAGCTGGCAGATCGGGCATGAAGCCAGGAGGCATCCCCCAAGGAAAACCGGGAGGCATGGCATTTGGCTGCTGGGCACTGACAGGCACCGACGAAGTAGTTATCTCTGATATAACCGTCCGCTGAACCGGAGTTGCTGGCTGTTGAGGAGCAGGCTGATTCTGGGCAGCAAGAAGTTGTTCCATCAGAGCGCCAAGTCTGGCGACTTCATCTCTCAAACTCTGATTCTCTTGTTCCAACTGCTCCATAATCCTTGCAGAGTTGACTCTCGTATAATACCGGTGAGTCAGCTTGTCTTCAAAATAAATGAAGAGCAAAGGTTAGAACCGGAAGACCAGAAAAAGGGTACCTGTTTATGCAGGAATGATGCATGAAATGCTTTGTGCAAATGCTTTGATTTTCAAGGAACCCTCAGGGTATTCATTTGCAATATTTCGAATATTTAAACATTTTGATTGCTCATGGAAAATATTTCATTCAAAATATTAGGACAAAGAAATACAGCATTCTTTTGAATATTACAAAGAGAAAAGGTAAATAACATCCTATGGATCCCTATTAGCTCGGGATGCTGGAAGACGAGAAGTGTATAACTTCTTGATCTCTCTCTCATAGGCGGCCTCCATATCAGCTTTCTCCTTTGCAAGTTGATCATACTTCCTTTTCCAGAAATTGGATGACTGAGGAAGCAGAGAAGTCCAAGTATCGTTTGGATCATCGATCACTCGGTGCTCGAGAAATTCAATCATATCATCTTTCTCCTTGAGCTGCTGCAGCAATTCCTCTCTCTCGCGGATCCAGGCACGCGAAAGGTCTTCTTCTCTCAACTCCTCTACACGTTGGGTAGGGAGGGTTGAAGGCCCAGCCACATCCAACAGTGTAGGTCTCGGATGATCATACGGCATCAGGTAGGTAGCAGCCCTCTGTCTGACCCAAGAGGTATATGGCTCCAAAGCAATGCAGTTCTTCGGACCCAATTCATTCCTACTCTTTATGCGAATATTGCGCCAAGCGCGGACGAATCTGGCTTTCAGGCCTTGGGGATCTTTACCCTCCTGAAAGAACACACCTTCTAACAGAATGTTATGGGGTTTATCCTTTAGGGGGAACCCAAGCTGACGACGTGCAAGCGTAGGGTTGTAGGTAATCCCACCACATGTACCAAGAAGAGGCACATTGGGGAATTCACCACAAGAATTGATGATCTGAACGGTATCATACACGCGATCATACCAGGTGATATCATCATTGGTGAGAGACATAAGTCTCTGAGACCACCGTAGACATCCCTTGTTCTCCTTGAAAGCAACTGTCTGCGGCAAGTGCGAAATAAACCACTTGTACAGCAGGGGTAAACAGCAGACAATGACTCCTCCATTCTTCATATTCCTCAGATGCATGGAGACATATGCATCACCCAACAAGGTCGGAACTGGATTAAGAACTGAAAAGATCCTAATGGCGTTCATGTCGACGAACTTGTCAAAGTTGGGAAACAGCACCAATCCATAGATAAGCAAAACGAACAGAGCCTCAAAGGCATCCTCACTCATGGCCTTCCCATAGAAAGTGGCTTGAGCAATGAGGAACTCGGAAGGAAAACCCTGAATTCCGCCTTTGGTAGTCAGATTAGCTCTAATCAGATCTTCATCTATGTGCAACAAGCTGGAAATCTCTCGAGCAGATGGAATACTCTCTAAGCCACTGAACGGCACTTGATCCAGAATAGGAAACCCAATAAGGTGAGAGTATTCTTCCAAAGTTGGCAACAACTGGAAGTCCGGAAATAAGAAGCAATGATAGAGCGGATCATAGAACTGAGCAAGAGTGCTCATCAATCCCTCATCCACTTGAGTAGTCAGCAACGGCAGAAGCTTCCCATATCGAGCCTTGAAACCCAAGGGATCTAATACATATGATGTCAGATTCCTTAACTCTTTTACATCAGGCTGCTTAAAGCTGTACTTCTTTGTATGCCTTTTCGGTCTTTCCATGTCTGAAAATTTTGCAAATCAACCCTTTAAGTTCCTTGAAAATTTTCTCTTTTGATGACATGAATGCGGATGAATGCGTGAATGCATGAATGCAACAAGCACACTCAAGGATCAAGCAAAGCACACCAAACAAAGGTCGTGGGAAAGCTCTATGTATCCCTAATATCAATCATCCATTTTGGTGGATTTAGGTTTTCACCTTATCGACACCCAAGTTCCATTGATATTAACGGTACATGAACCGGTTCAGACATTCCTAATATCAACCAGCCGCTTTGATGGATTTTAGGTTTTACACCTGATCCGGGATCCATTGATATTAACAATGTTTGAACGACTCAACCACGAATCACGGGTTTGTTGAGAGTCACGAGCATGGAGTCTCGGTTAAGAACCACCCAAAGGGAGTGTACTAGGGTTTAAACCTGCCAGACATGTTCTATCAGAGGTTCCCATAATCATCGTTCCATCTTTCGAATATTTTCGGAGGAACGAATACTCGTATTCCAAGAATATTCTCAAGAGAAACTCTTATGAGTGTAGTATCGCGTAACAATCGTATCAGAACTGACATCTGAACGACCTCCGCACTACAGTCCTAAAAATAGGCCAAGATGGGTTTGGTAAACTAAGGTCCTTGGCTTCTGCGGAACATGATTGAAAGAATAATGCCTAACCACAAATAACTTGTGTGACATTATTAGTTCAACATGACCTCCACCAAGTGAATGGGCTCGCAAGTCAACTGGCTAAGGACTACTCCACACCAGTCGACAAGACTATGCCATTCTCCTATCCTAGAGAGCACTCGAGTTCGGGTACAGAACTCATCTCACAGATCACCAAAGCAAACAGCAAATGTATATCAAGCAATTCACACATTACAATCAATACAGTCATCCCAAATTGTACAAAAATATGTCAGATAAACAATAATAACATATATCACAACAAGGGTGAAAAGTAGGCAATACAAACCAGGGATGAAGCATGATCCCCAGCAGAGTCGCCACTTTTCTGTAGCGGTGTATTCGTCGCTATATGATCTATCGATTAAACCATAAGCTAAGAGATACCTTGAAATTTTCGAGTCGCCACCGCACTTTTATTTATCCAAAGGATTGGCTAAAAAGCGAACAAAAACCTAAGAAGTTTTACACGTAGAAAACTAATAAAAAGATCAGAGAGTCTGGGTAAGGGGTAAATTACGCAATGGGAAGGTGTTAGGCACCCACTACGTCCTAGGTACTCCTAGGGAGCCCTTTTCACACTTGTTATGCAAAAATTATTATTTGTTATGACAAAAAGATTGTGCAAACATGATTGGGATGGTGAGAAAAGAATATACAAGTTTTATTATCATTGGGTATTGGTTTTAAAACAACAGCAACAACCATCATTATCATGTTTCATCAATATGGTAACAGCCTGGTATTAGTGTTCAAGCGGCAACCAAAGCACATGAGCTGAATTCCTAGAAACAGTATAAGGGTTTCAAAATAGCAGTACTCATCATCCACATGCTCATCAATCAATATCAATCGAAATTCCAACAGATAAACAACCAATCAAACATCATTCAAACATGATTCACATAGATTTTTAGGACAACTTCTCAAGGAATTTCAAAACTGCAGCAAGGTTTCGTCAGCAGGGCAACAACATGTGGTTCATCAACATGTTCATTAATCAAAGAACCAATAACATACAACTAGCATGGCATTGATGCAATCACACTCATGCACACCTAACCTCAAATATTCAAACAAAACAAAATCTGGTTCAGTTCTAAGGTAAAAAACAAACAAATTGCAGTAGGGCATATACAGCAAGGCAACATCAGTGGTAGGGTTTAGCATAGCGTGCTCATCAATCATCATATCAAATAACAGCAACAACATGTTTCACATAGATCCCAGGGCAATGTTCAGAACAGCAGCCGAGCAGCTCAAATGCTCAACCTCAATCGATTATCATGGCCAATCAGATCCCAAACAAAAATCATGCAGACCAACATGGTAACACCAATGTAATGCTCATGCAGCAAGAACAACAGCAGCCAACAAGACAATATGGGAAATGGCTCTAAGGCTTCAACAGCAACATGTATGTGTTCATCATCATAGAAACAAACTTCAGGTCACCTCACATAATAACATGGCATCAAGCACATCAACCAACAACTCAAATAAACATTACTCATGGAAATTCCAGACAGGGAAGACTTAAACAATCAGCAACATGTATACATTCATCACCAATTGAAACTTGAACAGCATTTACAACAGCATAGCAGCAGGGCATTAGCAGCCTCAATTTCATGTTTATGGTTCATCAACATCAAAACAACACACAATGACAATAGCACTAGCACTTATGTAGCATCATGACACTAACACACACAACCTATTTCATGAGGATTTCTTGGCAGCCTAGAAAATAGCAAAACAGCAGCATAGCACAGTATGGCAGCACATTCATGTTTATCATCATCATGTAATCATCATCATTCAACATTTCAATGGTAACAGCATACAATATATATTTCACATGGATTTTGCTGAGCATGTGCCTAAAGTTTCAAACACTACAGCAGGCTTAATCAAGAACAGCATTCATTATCATGTAATCATCATCAAAGCATCAACCATAAAACAAAACAACATAACATCGTTACTAATCATCAGCTAACAACCAAACCAACACAAACATCATGAAAAATTCTGGAAAAGATGTCGGGTTTCAAAACTGCATCAAGTTCATGGTGTCTTCAAGCAAGCATCAACAATCATCATGCAATCAAAACAACAGCACATAACAGCATAGCATTTTATGTAATCCACAACCAAAAATTCAACCAAGCCTCATGTAACAGCAGCAGTATTTTAGCAGTAACATTATGTGTTCAACATCAGTGTTTATCATCAACCAGTCCAACAAACAACATAACAGAAGCAACATCCTCTTCATGTTCATCATTAACAAACAGCATTCCATCAAAGTCACACAACAGCATGAGTTTTAGCAAGCAGGTTCAAGACAGCAACATGGCTCTAGCAGCCTGGCTTGGAAGCAACAGCAGGGTATTGGTTTTAAAACAACAGCAACAACCATCATTATCATGTGCACATCATGTTTAAAAAAAAATCATCAAACAAGCAAAAACACAACAGCAACATGGTTTTAGCAACAAATGTTCATCATGCAATTTGACACAACCAACATCAACCAAATATCAATCCTATGGATTTTGCAAGCAAGTTTAAAGGTTTCTCAAACAACAGGGCATTGACAGCATTGGTATTCAACATCATCATTCAAATAACGAACCAAACAACAGCAATCAAATGCAGTTCATATGGTTACTTCATGCAAGTTCAACATCCTAGAACACACTTTAAAACGAGCCACACAATAACAAGGCAATGGAGTTCAGACAGCATCATTTAGTGACAACCAAACACAAATTCTCATGAACTTTCTGGACAGGCCTTAGGATGTAAAAGACAACAGTAAGATTTATGCAGCAATAACTCATGTTCATCATATAATCCAAACCAGCTCATCATCAACATGCATTCTCAACCAAAATTCAAGAGGCATGGCAGCATATGTTTATCAGCATCATGTCAAACAAAACAAAAGTACACGACAGCATATAAACAGCATTAGGGTTTGGCAGCATGGTTTGACAGCAACAGCAACATGGTTCATCACCAATCACACATTCAAAATAAACAGCAGCATACAACATGTTTCAACACTGCAGCAGGGTATCATGGCATTCAGTACAGGCAGCATCATCCAACAACTAACAACATGAGCATGAAATTCTGAACAGGATGGTTTGAACAACAGCATAAATTCATCACCAGTTTACAGCATGGACAATCAGCATAGCAGCACATGTTCTTCAACATCAAAATGACTTAGCACAAACATACATCATCATGGATTTAGCAAGCAGTCAATAGCAACTTTTATCAACCATGAATAAAATAAACCTAACCAGCCTCAATGCTCATGCAATAACCAACATCAATTAACATCAATCACCAACAGCATAAACACACTAATGAGATTTTCTGGACAGAGTTATGCAACAGTATTCAACATCATCATCATGAAAGACAGCATCAACAACATGATTCAAACAAACATACAACCTCATGCGTTATCCATCAACAACAGCATAAGCATATCGAAGGAATTTTCAACAGCTCAAAAAAACAGCAAAACAGCAACATTGGTCAGCATCATGCAAAATCACCAAGAATCAAAGTGCCCAAAAAATGAAACCAAACATGCCAATAGCATCATTAAACCTCCAGCAGCAAGAATATGGTATGCAATTTCAACAAATCAAACTCAACAAAGCAAATCGATGGAAAATGCATATGCTCACTAAAATGAAACTCAAGATTTCTTGGCCAAACCACAACCAAATCAAGCATGCTTTAGTTCATTAGAAACAGCTCAAAAAGATCTTTCAGAAGTACATCATGGCATGGCAAAAGAAGGGGTTCGAAAACTTACTTAGTTTTGAAGCAACTCAAGATGCAGTGAGATATTGATGGTGTCGTGTTGAAACAGATGGTCTTTGAGCTTTGTAGTGCTGGATAATGATGCTTTTCTAGCTCGAGAATACTTGGAAACCTTCAAATCTCAAGTTGCCATTTCATGTACATGAGGAAAACAGAGTGAGAAGATGGCTGTGATGGTGATGAGTAATGCTTGAATGAGCTTCCCAATACTGTCTAGGTCATGGAACAATGAAGGTTGTTCAGGATTTTTGGTGGTTTGTGCAGGAATCTCGAAAATGCCAAAATGCAAGAAGGAATGAAGTCAGGAATTTCTGTGTGTAGGCTCTGAAAACTAGGGTTGAAATGTCAGGAAAATGCCCTTATATGTGGCTGTTTAGAGTTGGTTTAAGAGATGCCTAATCCTACTTATGTTAAAACAACCAAATGCACATTTTGCTAATTGTGGAACAAGTGAATGAGGAGGTGTATGAGCTGCTCGATTATGGGCTTGGACAGGCTGTACAGACTTATGTAAAATGCTACTTTGGTTGTACATGAAAAGGCTGTACTGGCTTTGCTTCAAATGAATCAAAAATGCATTTTGCCAAGTTTGCATATAAGTGGAAATGGGGGTGTGTGCTGCTGCGAATTGGGCTGGGCACAGGCTGTACAGACTGTATGTTTGTGCTGTTTTTGGTTATACATGGAAGGCTGTACCTTGCTTTGTTCTTATGCTCCAATTTGCAAAAATAACAACTTGTGCAACTTTGGTCAAAATGAGGTGTAAAGGTGGTATGATGATGGTTTATGGCTTGGAACAAATCACAAATGTGATATGGAACATTTCCCAATTGACCAAATCAAGAAAAAGTCAAAAACTCAAAAAGTCAAAGTTTGGTCAAACTTTGATTTTAAATGCAAAAGGTCCAAAAATGCCATTTTGATTGGCAAGGTTTTAGGTCATGAAATTTATATTTTTGGAAAGAGGATGAAAAATGTGGTTTGTAGGAAAAAAACCCCACCAAATTTGGCCTTATGGTTTGAGAGTTATGGCCCTTTGAAGTTCAAAAATTGATGAAAATGATTTGATCATATCTTGACAACCACACATGGGATTTTGATGTTCTTGGACTTTTTGAAAATGGGAAGACAAGATCTTCAACTTTCATGTTGGGCAAAAATTCATTTGGAGCTTGTATCATGATGTAAGTTTAAGATCAAGAAGTTTCCATTTTTGGCAGTTGAAATTACAGGTCCACTTGCTATTTCTGGAAAATTTCTGATTTCACTTGATTTTCTTCCATGATGAGGTTGAACATGATATATAAGGCTTATACAAGCATGAATGAACTTCTTCAAATCAATTCTATCCATCAAATCTCTGATTAAATCAACTGTTGACCAAGTTTGACTTTTCTAGGGTTTTGGACTGACTGATTCTCTTCTGATGATTTCCAAACCCTAAATCCTTGAGACCTTGACTTCAAATGATGTCTCAAGATGTATGAACCTTTGATTATTGATCATGATGCCCAAATTCCACAAGAATGGCCATCATCCATTGCTTTGACTGATCAATGACTGACTTTGACCTAATTGCTGATGATTGCTTCAACTGCAAGCAACAAGGTTAGACTGACAATAATTTTGTACTTTTTTGAATGATAAACATATGAAAGCAAAGATATACAAATGCAAAGTATGCTTGGTGATCAAGAAACAAAACCACAAGGCAATCTACCCACTAGAAGGGGACAAAGGCATGCAATGATCCTTGAGGTTATGATATGAATGATATGGGCCATGAGGGATCTTAGGGCCCAAAATTGGGGTCTTACAGGGTGCTAATACCTTCCCTTCGCATAACCGACTCCCGAACCCATACTCTTTGGTCGCGAGACCATGTTCTTTTCCAGGTTTACTCTGAGCGTTTCCTTTCCCTCTTTTGGGATAAATAACGCACGGTGGCGGCTCTGTTGTTCTTGTTTTCCCGCCGGTTTTTCGCGCGATGCGACAAAACCAAGTGAATTAATTCCTCCATGCCATTTGCCTTTTGTCCTGAAAACACACTTCAAACATGAGAAGCAAACCCCTAGGACAAAGCCTAGGGTCAAAGAGGAAGCAAAAGTTCAAAACAGAACATGAAATTTATCAAAAATCAAGTTCAATCAAATTAGAGTCATGTCCAATTGGTCTCATGTTCATATCATACACCAATTTCATTTCACCAAGCATCTAAGGCAAAACATGTCATTTCAAAGCTCATTGGACCAAACAGAATGCATCAATCCAAATCCAAACGAAAACAATTCAATAAATCTCCATAAAATTCATGGAAAACCAGAACTCAATAAAGGATAATCACACCAAATTTCAAGTCATTTGGGCAAGAGGAAGCAAGTCAATTAAAATCCCTAAGTCAAAACATGTTCAACTAAGCTCATACAAGGCACCAAATCATGCATCAACTTCAAGCAAGCACAAAACAGAGTAGGAACATGATAAATGCACCAAACCAAAACCATGACAAACTTCAATGTGTCTATAATCACTCCACAAAATTTCAAGTCCATCCAATACATATCAAGAATTTCACAAAACAATTAAAAACATGACTCACAAAAAGTCCACATTTGGTCAAACAGAAAGGAAATTACCAAACAAATAGGAAATGCACTCAAAAATTCCACAAAAATTCACATGTTAGATTAACATCCAGAAATATCAACATGCAAAATTTCAGCTCATTTCAAGTTCATATGGCATGGTAACAAAAATCATGAAGTTGCACAAGAAATGGTGTGACACAAATTGTCACACCTCCAAATATCATAGCATATCTCACAATCCAGGAACTCAAAAATCACAAAATACATACCAAAATTCTCCTTAAGATGTCTAGATCATGCACACAAAATTTCAGGAATTTCCAATTAAGCATCATCATTTCATGATCAAAATACCAAGCAATGTGCAAAAAAGAACACATCTAAACAATCCCTAGGCAAAACAGAAATCCACACATGCACAATTTTTGCAAAAATCATCATTAAATTCTACAGATTACAAGGACCACTATGAAAAAAACCTCACATTATTGGGACAAGTATTGAAGAAGTTATGAATTTTTCAATTGGAAGAAAAATAAAAAAATGTATGGAATGGCATGTGGAACATATGAAGCATAATGAAAATAAATTGAAAAAGGCAAAATGAGAATTGCACTACAGCGGAATCGAAGCAGGTCTGGTTTTAAAATTGGAGCGCGCGCAAACACATAACCACAAGTCAAACGCGAAATTATGGATCAAAGTGCGTTTCTGGAAAATTTTTCAAACCTTCATACATGTTCTTCATACATTCATCACTCATGAACAATTTTTCACCAAATCACACAAACCTTATATCAATGGAAAGGTCTCACAACGTACATCAACAATATCACATTCATTAAGCCTAATTCATCCTAATTTAAGAGAATCGAATCAAAACATATTTGAGCACAAAACTTCAAATCAACATAACTTGTTCGTTTCTCAACCAAATTTAATGGAACAAAGTGCAGAATGATCTACTAAGAAAGATCTACAAGAAGCATCAAACAATTTCATGAATTATCAAACTCGAAAACTCACCTTAATTGAAGCACAATGATGAATTCGTGCGTTTCTGGCCTTGTAACGTGAAAACAGATGCGCTTTGATGCTTGTAAGAGTGGATGAAACAAAGCTTTGATGTTGATTGTACACGATTTAGCTCAAATCTTGAATTGCCATTGTTGAAGCTTGCTTTAACAGTCCACGAATTCAGCTTGAAAAGAATGAAATCTTGCTTCAATTAGCTTCCAAAATGCATGTAGATGATGAATTGATCGAAGGCAAGGCAAAAAGAATGAAGAAAATTGATGAAGCAAGTTGAGAGAAAAATGAAAAAGTTTGAGATCTAGATCTAGAATTCACAATTCTGTTATGGTTAATCAAAAAACAGTTAGGATTATGTTTATATATGTGATGTTAAACATGTTGTTAATCCTAATTAGTGTAAATGCAATGGTTTAAGTGAAATCAAGTTTTGGTGCATTTTAGCATTTTGGCCAATTCACCCTTCACATGAAAATCAATGTAACAGTGCAGGTTTCTGTACCAATTCATATCAGAAATGTGGTTTCTAGGCCAATGCAAGTGGAATTATGTGAAAACAGTGAATAATTTTCAAAATGACCTTTTTTTCCTCCAAATTCAAATTAAGTCCACTTGAAAAATGCATTTTTTGTGTGATGATTTTTGATGAAATGTGATGATGGATTATGATAGAGGACATCAAAATAATTTTGCTCAAAAAAACCTCACTCCATTTGGCCTTGTGAATCAAAAGTTATGCACCTTTGAAATTCAACTTTTTTGGATAATGATCAATCCATAACTTGCCAACCACAAATGAGAAATTCATGTTCTTGGACTTTTTGGAAAGGTGAGAGCAAGATATACAACTTTCATGTTGGACAAAATTTCATTTGAAGTATTTTTGGACATGTAATTTTAAGGAGAAAACCTTTCCATTTTTGGCAGTTTTGAATTACAAGTCACTTTCTATTTTTGGAAAGTTTCCATCTGACTTTATTTTCTTCATTCTTGATGTTTGAAATGTCAAATGAAACTTGTTTAGACATGAATGAAGTGTCTCTAACTCTCTCCCACCTCCAAATCCTTGATTTCAGGCACAGTTGACCACAGTTGACTTTTGTTGACTGATAGATGAATTTGCCATGCACTGATGGTATTGAGCTTCAAACTCCTGATGAAATGGCTCAATGATGAAACCCTAGCTTCCATAAGCTCAATATAATCATATGATGATCCCCATATCCATTGAAAACCCCATCTCCTTGACAAGCCCTGAATGGCACCATGCAGATGATTAGGGTTGACCAGAGGTCAAAACCCCAATCCCAAGGTATCTGATCAAGCAATGAATCTCTTGGATGATGACAAGAACATGATGATGATGATGTACCACTTCCCATAAGATAAAGTTCAACCTCCTTGAGGCACCAGGAAACCCTAATTTGAATCACAAACCCTCAGATGATTAGTGATCAGTTCAATGAAACCCTCAACTTGAATCTTTTGACCTCTTTATCTTCTGATCAAGACCTAGGAGGATGACTTGCTTGTTGCCACATGATATGCAAATATGCAATGCCTAATGACCTAAGAAATGCAATGCAATATGCTAGCTAGTCCCAAGAGAGGAGGGCAAATTTTGAGGTGTTACAGATAGACCAGCTCATGTGTTTGCAGTTGAAGAGGTGAAAGATGATAAGTCGTGGTATTATGATATCAAGTGTTTCCTCCAAAGTCAAACTTACCCGCCTAGGGAATCTGTTAAAGATAAGAAGACTTTGAGGAGATTATCTGGCAGTTTCTACCTTAATGGTAATGTGCTTTACAAGTGAAAGTTTGACATGGTTCTTCTCAGATGCGTGGATAGACACAAAGCAGACCTGTTAATGACTGAAGTCCATGAGGGTTCATTTGGTATTCATTCCAATGGACATGCCATGGCGAAAAAGATGTTGAGAGCAGGCTACTATTGGCTGACAATGGAGTCTGACTGCTACAAATATGTGAAGAAATGCCACAAGTGTCAGATTTATGAGGATAAGATTCATGTTCCCCCGACGCTTCTGAATGTTATTTCCTCACCATGGCCTTTCTCCATGTGGGGAATTGACATGATTGGCATGGTTGAGCCTAAGGCGTCAAACGATCACCGTTTTATTCTCATAGTCATTGATTACTTCACCAAGTGGGTTGAAGCGGCGTCGTATGCAAATGTGACCAGGTAGGTGGTTGTGAGGTTTATCAAGAACCAACTCATATGCCGATATGGTGAGCCAGACAAGATCATTATTGATAATGGGTCTAACTTGAACAATAAGATGATGAAAAAGTTGTGTAGCGAGTTCAAGATTACACATCATAATTCTTCTCCCTATAGACCCAAGATGAATGGGGCTGTTGAAGCTGCTAACAAGAACATCAAGAAGATCATTCAGAAGATGGTTGTGACCTACAAGGACTGATATGAGATGCTGCCATTTGCCTTGTATGGCTATCGTACATCCGTCCTCACTTCAACAGGGGAAACCCTTTTCTCCCTTGTATATGGCATGGAGGTTGTGCTCCCCGTAGAGGTCGAGATCCCATCAATGAGAGTCTTGATGGAAGCCAAGTTGACTGAGGCTGAATGGGTTCAGAGTCGTTATGACCAACTGAATTTGATTGAAGAGAAGATATTGACTGCCATGTGCCATGGTCAGTTGTATCAGCAAAGGATGAATAAAGCCTTTGATAAGAAGGTCAAGCCTCGTGTGTTCCGAGAAGGTGACCTCGTGCTCAAGAAAGTCTTGTCTTTCGCGCCCGATTCAATGGGCAAGTGGACTTCAAACTATAAAGGTTCATACGTTTTTAAGAGAGCCTTTTCAGGCAGTGCTTTGTTGCTCATAACTATGGATGAGGAGGATTTCACTCGTCCTGTGAATTCGGATGCAGTCAAGAAATACTTCGCCTAAAAATAGAAACAGAATAGCTCGCTAAGTTGAAAACCCGAAAGGGAGGCTTAGGCAAAAATGAGCGTCTCGGTGGATTGAAAACTCGAAAGGGCGATCCAGGCAAAAGTTAGAGACATGAAAAAAAATGAATATATATATATATATATATATATATATATATATATATATATATATATATATATATATATATATATATATATATATATATATATATATATATATATATATATCCCGCTAGATTGAGTACCTCACCCTGGGGAAATCTAGGCAAAAATTAGGGATTTGGCAAGTAACTGCATCCTGACAAGACTTTGTTCTACAACTGTCATCTGTCAAAGATTCTCGCTCAGCCATCGTCAACTGAAGCTCCGAATATAGTGGATTCAGAGTTGGTGGAGAAACGGTCATTATGTTCAATGTAGCACTTTTTCCATGTATATCACCAATTTCAAATTTGTAAAGATCCATGGAGTCTCGCCATTTGCGGACTACCATTCCTTTAAATAAATTAGATCCTTTTTCCAATTCTTTGCACTCTTATTTGTTTCTGTTTAACAAACGTTTGCATGTTTTAATTGATGAATATCATTGTTTTAAACAAATAAAATTTTCATGAATAATTTGTTTTTAAACAAAGTGAACATTCACAATGACTAAAAGGATAAGAGGAATGTCCTCAGTGCTTTCCCAAGGATAGTATGATCACCAAAGGGTAAGACATTTGTTCATATTCTGGCATTCTTATATCCTCTTCATCAACTTTCAAGTTGTCTCCCCAGTAAGCACAGAAAGAATGATACATCATCAGTTTCCCAGAGAATCTGGCGCTAGCATTGGTGTTTTATCATATGGTTGTCATCCCTTGTGTGGACTGACCAAAAATCCCTTATAGATTGATGAAAGTTGATATGCTTTGAGTGGAGAACATTCTTTGTCTTGACTGTCTACTCACGAGGAAGTTTGTCTTTCCCCAGCCTGAGTAGGAATCTCCAGGAGAGTAAGCATGTGATAGTTGTTTACCCAGTGGAGTCGGCAATTGATGGAGGGCTTATTTCCCATTTCATTTTTGAAAGGAAGTATCCCCGGTATGTTGCTTGTGGATGGTGGATCCATTTCCAGTCTCTCCAGCCAGGGTAGTTCCCTCGAGAGCATTTGCAGCGTGTCCCCAGTAGGGTTGCCAGATCAGAGCTTGATGTTTGTATCCCCTCCGTGTCTGAAGATTTCTTCTAGCAATGAGAGTTGGTGGTGAAGATGTTTATTTCCTTCCCCAGTGGAGCAAAATGGTGTTTTTCCCCTTTGTAGAGTTTCCTCTCCAGCAGATAGAAGGGAGTGTTTTGATTGGTGTACATCTAGTTGGTGGTTGTTCCCCACGGAGTTTCACATTATTCCTTGATAAGCTTCCCCCAGTAGAGTTTCTTCTCTGACGGATCTTATTGTGTTTTAACTTCCTGTCCCCAAGAGAGTTGATGGAAACTCCCCGATGGATTTTCTGCATCTTCCTTATGACAGGATTGTTTGCTCCTGGAAGACTTCTCCAGTGCAAAGTGTTACCTCTTGCAGTTGGAAGCTTCGACTTTGCCTATTCCCAGCAGTGGCTAAAGTCTTCCCTTTGTTCATTCTTATTCCAGAATTGATCCCCATCAGAGTTGAGTTCTCTGTTTGATTGTCTTCTTTCGCTGCTCCTGGATACATCTTCTTTGTATCCTCAGCGAGTGTAGCTTTGGGATAGGGTTTGATATCCCTGATGATTTATTTTCATCCTTCTCGGGTTGTTCCCAAGCTTGAGTTCTCTAGTGGGCTTCCCCGTCTTGTCGAGACGTTTTCCGAGTGTCTATTCGGGATTCTTGGACTTGTTTGTGTTAGATATGTCTGTTTGTCAGCATTAATCATACACAAATCATGCATAATCATAGCATTCAGATATTCATGTTGCATTCTTTGCCATATATCTTTGTTTGTTATCTCCTGCTATTGGTGAAATGTTCTTCCCCAAGCAGATGGTTGTGTCTGATCTTTCCATATAGAGTCAGCCCCCATAGGCAGAAAGTGTTTGTTTTTTCTTCTTTCTTCCCCATTGAGTTACGTCCTCGTGGATGATTGTTGTTTCAAATTCCTCCCCAGTTGTGTATCAGGATGGAATTACTCCCCTGAGTTATATCCTCATCGGGTTGAGTCTTGTTTGATTGTGTCTTTCTAGTTTGTTCCTGGATTGATTTTATTTCTTGTTATCCCTTGTAGTTCCCTGTGGTTCAGTTGTTCAATTGCTCAGTAACCAGTAATTGTTCATCCCTTTCCCCAGCGGACTTTGTGACCTTCTACCCAATAACCGGTAGTTGTAAGTCCTATTTTTGTGGCTTTCTACCCAGTAACCGGTAGTTGTAAGTCCTATTTCTGTGGTTTTCTACCCAGTAACCGGTAGATGTAATCCCCTCTTTGTTGGTTATCTTTACCCAGTAACCGGTATTGATATTCCTTCGTTTTGAGTATACCACCCAGTAACCGGTGATATATCTCTTGGATAATTGCTTTTGTCAGGCAATTTATCCCTAGCGAGTCATCTTTCATTTATCCTTGTTTGGTGATGATTGTTTCTCCTTCTGATTGGTCATCATTTTATACCCAGTAACCGGTATCCCGATGTCCTTTTCTTTTCGGTCGATTTATCCTTTTTTAACCCATTAACTGGTTGTGGATAATCTTCCATGAGAGTATGTTACCTACGTTTTACCCATATAACGGTAGTAGATAAGGTATCTCATGCGCTCTTCAGTCGAAGTCTTTTCTTCCCCAGTCGAGTAAGATTTGTATTCCTTTGTAGAATCGAATGCCCATCCTGTAAGTCGAGTTTGCTTTTCCAGCCCTCCTTTCGAATGATGAGTGTCTTGGATTTATTCCCAATTCACGCCTGGTTGGTCACCTATTATATACCCAGTAACCGGTATCCCTGGTGTTTCTTCCTTTTGCTCCCTATTATGACTTTTTGTCCCCTGTGGAGTCAGATTTTCCTGAGTTGAGATGCGCCTTTTGGGTCCTCCTTAGATGTTTCGGATGATTGATATCTCTCACCCTTATATCGGTCTTAGATATTCTTTCTCCCTGAGCGTTTTGTTTTCCCACCCAGTAACCGGTGTGTTGATAACATGTCTCTCTTTGAGTTTATTACCCAGTAATCGGTAATATCTCGTTGTTTCTTCCTCAGCTGAGTCCTTTGTGGACGTCTCCGTCTGAGTCCGGATTTTGTTATCCGATGTATCCTTTGTGGATAGTTGTGTTGTATTGGCATATTCCCCAATACATGCATCTTTGCATCAGCTTGAGTCTTTCCATCGATTTATTTCTGTGGAATCCCTTCGTGTCTCCCAGCAAGTTTTCAAGTCGTGACCTGCTCACGCAGTTTTACCTGATTTCCCCCCAGAGTCTCTGTCTCCCTAGTGAGTGTGTTACTCCTATGGAGTTTTCAGTTTCTCCCGATTTCTTTTCCTTTGTGGCAATTATTCACCATGAAGATTTTATTTTGCATACATACATTTGCATCATGAGGTCTCTTAGGGACCAAAATTCGTCTCTTTGTTATTATTTAAGCTCATTTTATCTCGTCGAAATGAAGATTTTAACCTTCATATCTCCGGCTAGAACGACCTTAAATAGGGGCATCTGTAAGACCCAAATTTTGACCCTAAGATCCCTCATGGCATCATGTTATTGCACAAGTGCATTGCCTCAAGGATCATAGCATGTTTGGCTCCTTAACCCTAGGGGTGGGATTTATTTGAGTGTTTTGAGACCACCAAGCATGCTTATATTGTATATTATCGCTTTTCTTATTTGATTACTAACCAAAAGCACAAAAATATGTCACTAACTCTTTTTGTCTTGAAGCTCAAGTGATCATGTGCTCCACAATGCTCCTAGGAGACTCATAAGCCCAATGCAATGGCTAAATGAAGAAAACAAAAAGCATGAAAATGGTCCCCAAAGCTCCTAATCATCATATATGTCTCCCAAGTATCTCAAATTTCCAATTTTATCAAGATAACCCAATGGGTTTGAAGATTGTTTCCCAAGGAAACCCTAATTTCACTATGCTTTGAATGTGCCTTGCCCATGAAGCAATCTCAACCTCTGATCAAATTTAATCAAGGGAAGTTCTTTCACTCATAATTTTATGCATATATGAGCCTATTTGAGGCCCCTCAATCACTTATTCATCAAGATTGGAAGTTTGGCCTTGAAAAAGTTGACCAGTCAAGTCATCTGACTAAGCTGAGCACCAATGAGATATAACTTTTGATGTGTTTGCTAAATGAAGATGACCCCAATAGAAAAAATGTTCCTAAGAAACATATGAACAACTTTTATGTTCATAAAAAATCCATTTGAAACTTGGAAGGTCATCATTCATTTCAAAACATTATAGGTCATTTTGACTGAAATCCTAATTTTGGGTCAACTTACCAAGGGCATAACTTCCTTAATTTTTATGATTTTGATGTGATACCAAATGAATTGGAAATATTGAGATGAATAGTTAAAATGTTATGTTGGACAAAATTTCATAATCCTAAAAGAAATACATGTGATAATGCAAAACATTATAGGTCATCTTGGACCTAATTCATTGAATTTGAAAAAGTACCCAACTTCAAATGCCCATAACTTTGTCATAAAAAATCCAAATGATGCAAACTTTGAGTCTAGATTGACTATATTTAAAGGATATACAACTTTGATGTTGGAGATTTTTCCATTTGAGGCTTGTATCATAAGGACAAAGGGGTTTGATTAAGCTTTCTTTTGGGTGAAATTTTTCAAAGAGATATGAACATGTTTTGTACTTGAATTTTCACAGCCAGTTTTCATCAATTTGCACATGCCAAATGATTTTTTTCCCAACATAACTTCTGTTCCTTGTTTCAAGGGATTTCCAACCATTACTCATAATAGTCCATGGGGTTTACCATTGGTGAGTTTCGAATTCATTTTCATTTATGTGCATTTTGGTATTTTATGATGAAACTTGAATTGCAAGCACATTCCATCCAATGTACACGTCCATTTGCTCTTCACATGAATTCAGCAATCTCTTTCAGCCATCATTGGGCCTTCCACACGCTTACACAGGCCCATGCACATCAAAGTTCAAATTCCATGCACACGAGAGAAGTGTGTGATAAGCCACATTCAGCTATAAATAGAGGCTGGATCTCCCTCATTTCTCAACCTTTTGGAGATCCCTTATGCTGCTGCACTGAAATCCTAACTCTCACCAAAGGAATTATTCATTTTTCTTCATTACTTTCGAGCTTGAAATTCAGTATCATTAATTGAGTTTTAAAGCCAAATTCCTTAGCCAATCACTTCCATTACACTCAAGGATCAAAGAGGAGAAAGGATCTTGAAGGATTCGTGGCCAAAAGTTCATCCATTTGAAGGTATCTATTCAAACTTTTTGGATCTAGAACTCTTAATTCAATGTAGCATTCTTGTGTTTCTGAAGTCCTCGCACTTGAGGCAACCCATTGGTGCTTTCAATTCTTCATTTCATGAACTTTCAGTTTGAACACCATGATTTTCTCCTTCACATTTCTCTCAATATAGGAAGAGTGAGGAAGATCCATTGGTATAGTGATGGTCTCCATCACACGAGCTTCATTTCCATGTCCTTATTTTCCATTTTCATTGAAGTTTATTTTTCTGCAAATGTGGCCGGATTCTATTGCTTCGCTGGAGAAGACGGTGGTTTCCACCACCACCACCACGTGTCTTGCTCCTTGGGCATTGGATTTCCATTTCAGGATCTAATCGTGTGCATCCATTTTGATTACTTATTTTAATTCATGTTGTGGCACGCTTGTCATGTGTACACCATGTTCCCTCAAATTTGAACCGTGCCAGATGCCACGTCAATTAATGAATGCGTATCTGATGGCTGTGGTTTTTTAACTTATTTTCATTTTCCATTTATTTTCTGTTAATTCCTTTTATTTTCAAAAATTCATTAAAAATTCATTTGAAGTCATAAAAATATGAGACCAATTCCAAAAAATTTCTTGAAAAATCTAGTTTCATATTATGATTTTTAATTATTTTTGTGACTTCATTTGATATTTTTCATGGATTATTTGATTTTTAATGGTTTTAATTCATTTTAAAATACTTTCTAACTTTTGAAAAATCCAAAAATATTTTCATAGCATCTATGGATCATGATAAGCCAATGAAAAATAGTCTCAACAATTTCTTATTTGATTTGAGATTATTTGAGATTTTAATTCATATTATGTTATTTTTAATTGTTTTTAATTGTTTTTAATTACTTTCTGATTTCAAAAATTTGTGATAAATTTAGTCAAAGCTTGTTTGACTATGTTGAACCTATGAGAATTTAATTGGACTTTTTGAAGTTTCTTTGAATTGAATTTGAGGTTCAACCTTAGTTGTTTATTCTTTATTTGCATTTCATTTTAATTCAAAAAATATCATTGACTCTTTGACTTGTTATCTTCATTTCTCTTCTGCTTGGTGTTGATTGATGTTGATTTGATTCACATTTTATCAATTGGATTTGATTGTTGTCTTCTTTTCCTCTCCTTTCATCTTCATCCCTTTCTTTCCATCAATGGCCATTGAGTTAGAGTCTTGAAGTTGGTCTTGACAAATGAGAAGTTTAACCTTCTTTCATCCAAACCAAACTCAACTTGATCCATGATCAAGTGAGTTGTTTTGTGTCCAAGATAGGTTGCTTCTTGGTCAATCAAATAACTAAAAGTCAATACAAGGCCCTTCCTCTTTTGTTTGGCATGGCAAGTTTATGGAGCTTGGCTTACTAGTCATGATCTCTAACTTGTGTTCTTTGCCTATATTTTTATTGATCGGCCTCAGATAGGTGTGACTACTATATTAGTCCACTTACGATTGCTTAACATAGCACTACATTGTCTTATGAAAAGCTAACATAACCTCACTAACTACTAACTTTAATTTGAGCATTTAATTTCTTGCCATTTATTTTTAATGTCATTTATTTCTTGCTCATTATTCATATTGATTTTCACTTTGCTCACTTGAGCACATATTTTATGTTTATGTCATTTTTCTTTTGCTCATTTGAGCCCATTATTGTGTATATATATTGCTATTTTGTATTGCTTTGTGTTTGTTTTATGTGGACCAAATGCAAAAGGAGAAAGGAATTAGAATTAGGACTTACCCATGCTTAAAGGAGTTCAAGAGCAACTAGGTCTCATGCCTTTAGAATTCAAATTTTGTTGAAGAGCAACTAGGCCTCATGCCTTTAGAATGCTAAAATTCAAAGTTGACTTCAAAAGGACTTCTCCTCCAAACTTATTCTTTGTCCATTCCCTTTATTGTGTTGTGAACTTTTTGATGTTTGCTTTTGTGTGTTAGGGATCCCACCTTGAGATTGTGAAAAGAGGACCATTGTCATGAGTATCCAAGTTAAGAGCCAAGCCAAATGGAGATCCTAGGAGCTTGAATTCAAATTATTAATTGCTTGTTTGTGTGCTAAGTCCAAAGGAAAGGAGCATCTTGAGTCATCTCTATGACTCCAAGAAAAGGAACTCCGAGGGTTTTATCTTTCCCCTCTCATCTTTGTATGCTTTAGGAATAACCCTTCTCTTCTTCTCCCCACTCTAACCAAGCCAAAAATCATTTTCAAAACTTTGACTTTATTTCAAATTAGAAACCTAGGCCTTAAGCCTTTGACTTTTCAGAACCATTTTCCATAAATACTCATTTGTAAATAAACTATAATCCAACTTTGACCTCATTTTATAAATAACCTTAATTTGTAAATATAACCCATTTCAAGTTGTTTTGTGGTTCCAATGGCCACTTTGTTAAAACCTTTTCTGAAACATTAGCCATAGGTTTGAGTTATCATAGTGGTTGATGTAAATCTCACCTCATCCTTAGTGGTGGATTATAAGTCTTCCATGCTTATTATAGGGTTAACCCCTCACTAGCATGTTGAAGCCTTCCTCACATGGTGGATTATTGGTTTAGGTTGAGTTTTCTCCCTTTGATAACAAAAGACCTCAAGGCTTTTGATTAAAATCAATTCACCAATATTTGAGATTTTTACCCCAAACTACGAGGTTTTGATCCTCCTTTGTGATGGTACGTAGGCAATGGGTTCATCCATTCAAACAACAAACTTGTAAATATGATCTATTCTCCTCTCATCCCTCCAATCTTTTGTACAAATCTTTTCACAAATACCAACCTACAACACATATTTGCCAAAAGGGTTCCCTTAGAGTACTAAGGATGTTTTGGATGCGTAAAACCTTCCCATTTCATAACCAACCCCCTTACCTAGATCTCTGACATTTTTATTAGTTTTTGATTTGAAAAACTTCTTACTTGGCTTTTGTTCGCTTTTTAGCCTTTCCTTTGGACAAATAAAAGTGCGGTGGCGACTCAAATTGTATGTTGACTTTTGGTTTAGTCAATAAACCTAAGGGTAACGAAAACCCCGCTACACTAATTAAATTCTACAAAACTAATTTCATCCCTCAGGTGGATAAAGTGTTAAGTCTTCACAGCTTTAGTCAACACATCTATAAGTTGCTTCTGAGTACTATATTATACAACTTCTAGCACTCCATTCTGAACTTGATTTATCAGAAAATGAAACTTCGTGTCAATATGCTTGCTTCTTCCATGCAGAACTGGATTCTTGGTAAGGCTTATGAATGATTTGTTGCCAATCGTCATCGCCATAGGCTTATTCACTTTGATCTTCAGATCTTGCAACAAACTCATGAGCTAAATAGCCTGACACGAAGACAAAGCACTCGTGATCTACTCAGCTTCACATGTTGATAATGCAACAACCGGTTGCTTCTTAAAGAACCAAAAGATAACACCTCCCAGATACTTGAAGAAATATCCATAAGTACTTCTCATGTCAACTATGCCTCCACACTAATCAGAATTTGAATAGCACATCAGTTCTGATTTTGACTTAACACAAGAAGAGAACAACACTTCATACCTCAAAGTCCCCTTAATATACCTCAGAATCCTGACATTAGCTTAGTAATATGGCTACTTTATTTTTTTTTAAACCTAATTACTATTCCAACTGCATAACAGATGTCAGGTATGGTGTTACAAAGATATCTCAATGAGCCAATCAAGTGTTTAAAAGTTATAGCATCTACATCATCACTCTCAGTATTAAAATCCAACTTGTAATTTGTTTCAGGAGGTGTGATTGCAGTCTTGCAATTTGTCAGGTCGAATGTCTTCAGAAGTTCAAGTCCATACTTCAGCTGATGCAAAATGATACCCTTCTCAGAGTACAAAATCTCCATTCCTAGAAAATATACCATATTTCCCATATCAGACATCTCAAACTCATTCATCAGCACCTTCTTGAACTTGATTATCTCATCTAAACAGCTTTTTGTCAGCAATATGTCATCAAAATAAAGACACACTAGAATCATATTGCCTTCATAAGTATGTTGAACATAAATGCCATACTCCATCTCATACTTTTTGAATCCTTGGAGCTTAAAAATTGAATAAGTTTTCATATTCTAATCTCTATGAGCTTGTTTCCGTCCATACAACGCTTTATGTAACCTGTACATCATCCCTTCCTAATTCTTTTTCATAAATCCAGGAGGTTGTGACACTTACACCTCTTCTTGAAATGGACCATTCAGAAATCCATATTTCAAATCCAGATGTATCAGAAGCCAATTTTTATTAGCATCTATGGCATTCACCAATCTGATTGTTTCATGTCTAGCTACAGGCGCAAACACTTCAAAGTTATCTAACCCATGTTTATGTATAAATCCTCTTGCTACTAACCTTGCTTTATGTTTCCTAATTGATCCATTTGGCTTCAATTTCACCTTGAAAACCCATCTGACGCTGATGGCTTTCTTCTCCTTTAGAATCTCAGTCAACTCCTAAGTCTTGTTTCTTTCTATAGCCTCAAGTTCTTCTTACATGGCCATCAACCACACTTTCTTCTTGAGAGTTTTTTCAGTCCTAACTGGTGCGGAGTCTACTAACATGGCACACTGAATGACTTCTTCCTCATAGTCCACTTCAGTATCTTGTAACATGTCAAACTCTGTAAATCTCCTTAGCATTTATCTGATTCTTTGTGGCCTCTGAACTTGTTCGTAATCTTCTTCAGATGCTTGACCAACTTCACAAGATCCACCTTCAGAAGTTCGACCTCCTCCAGAGTCTTGATCACTAGAGTTTGGATCATCATCAGAATCAGATTAACCTTTAGAGTCAGACTCATCTTCAGAGTCACCTTCAAAATCATCTTCTGATTCAGACTCATCTTCAGAACCTTCAAATTCTGAAGTAGCTTCAGAAGTTAACTCAGGTGTTGGCACTACACTAGAGTTGGATTGAGACTTACTCCGATCCCAACTTTTGATTCCTTCACAATGACGTCTCTTCTGACTTCAACCTTATTAGTGACTTGACATTAAAGCTTATACGCACTTGTATTGTAGAACCCAATCAACAACATCACTTTTCTTCTATTGTGCAACTTCTCTCTAGTAGCACCTGGAACATGTTTGTAACAAACTGAACGAAATACCCTAAAATGACTCACACTTTGCTTTTATTCAGTCCACTTTAGAAAAGAAAAAGTTTCCTTCAACTTCAAAAATATGTTATTTCTTTCATTCCACCTCATTTTTCTCATTTGATCCAAATCATATTTTTCTTGATTCAAATTTAGCTAACTTTTTTCAACCATTTTGCGTGCTTTATCTCAATCACATATAAAACATTTTTGTCATCATTCTTCACATAACATCAATCATTATGTTAAGACTTTTAAGTGTGATTCTTAATGAAAATCAATTTCCTCTGTTTTGAGTGTTCAAAGTCTTACAACGAACACATTCTTGACGTATTTTCTCTGTTTGGAGAGGTCGGGGAATATTACGTTTGCAACCAACACCTTCCTGACGTATTTTCTCCGGGAGGATCAGGAATCTCTCCGTCGGAGAAACCTCCGACAATGGTATTATCCATGAAACATAGATGTTTTTTTGGACTATTTCGTGAGAAAGGGGTGAAGGTGGTGGTAATAATGGAAGGTGTGACCCGATTCAGTTTTATCGAGGCACCATGGTTGGCGCCATTATACTTGCTTAAAAAATACACATGTGTACCAACCCTAGGTTTGTAGGGGTTTCCATAGGCTTTAGTGTTTCTATGGAGTTAGGAAAAACTTAAGAGGGTGAGAGACTCTATTTTAGTGGTGTTTTATGTATGTGTATCAGATTGTCTTCCTCTTTCTAGAAATGATGTATTTATAGAGGCTCCTGGACTTAGGGTTCTTGAAAATAGAAACCACTAATAAAAGGGTAATGGACCAAGTATGACCAAGAATAGTCACTTTCACATTTCCTAAGGAGACATTGGCTATTTCCCACTATTTCTATGAACCAATTATTATCAAAACATGTCACTTTCTATGTTTTCTCATTCGAGACTAGTGGTACATGTCTCATGAGCGGTGGAAACTCATTGCCTCTTATAAGTCCTTACAAATATATCATTACAAAACTCTAAAAATGAAATTAAAACAATATTTTATAGAGACTAAAAGTACAAACAAACAAAAAAAAATCATCATTACAAAACTGTAAAAATGAAATTAAAACAATATTTTATAGAGACTAAAAGTAAAAACAAACAAAAATAAAATAAAATTTGATGGGGAGTAAATATATTTAGTCCTATATATTTGTTAAATAGTTTTCAATATTTAGAAAATAGTGTCTCATCATGAGCAATAATTGACGGCATGTATATAGAGTAATAGCATCCAACTTCATTTGACTAAGAAATATTTAATAAATCAACCTTTTCTTAACCTTTAATTTAATAATTAACCTTAACTATTAAAGAAAAGCCAACAATCTGTCTTTATTGTGCTGTGTACATCCTCAATATTCCATCAACATAATATTAAAAACACTTTTGGTCCCATAGTTCAACAGATTCATCAACCAATTTTATTATAAAAAACGGATAAGTCTTAATCTTGCAAACCAACTCGACCATTTCACTTATAAATTTGCTATAGCCACTTATAGTTTGCACTAATATTGAGAATATCAAATATGTCTGAGGGAAGAGGCAGTGCATCTATGAACATGGTGACTGTAATGATTTCACTATTGTGCCTTTTGTTTCTGGCTGAAAGTATTAATGCAGAAACTCACATCGTTGGTGGAGCAAAGGGATGGACCTTCAACACTAAAAATTGGCCTAATGGAAAAGAATTTAGTGCTGGCGATGTGCTCGGTATGACTAAATTGAATTTATCAATATTCTTAATTATGTAGTATGTGATCCATTTTTTTTCTATTGATTGTTATAGTTTTCAACTATAATTCAAAGATACACAATGTGGTTGTTGTGGACAAAGCTGGATACACCAGCTGCAAAACTCCGGCGGCAGCTGGTTATGAAACGTTCAAATCAGGGAATGATGAGATCAAGCTAGAAAGTGGGGAGAATTACTTCATATGCAACTTTCCTGGCCACTGCCAAACTGGAATGAAGATTTTCATCAATGCAGTCTAGTAGTTTTCAAGCTAAGTCACAATAATAATAAGATAATTTATGGTCAATTAGCTAGGGGATTCGATCTCTTTGGTTACCAAAAATAACAGCATGAGTACTATTTTAATTTGGTCATTTATGTTTGTAATAAAGGGAATGGTGATGAGGTGGGTTTCTATATAATTGCCAAACTAATAAAATGAATAATGAAGTGATTTAAATGATATTGCGCATGACAAACACAATCATTCATATGATCACTTAGTTCACTTTCATAAACAATTTATGTGCAGATTTTAACACTAATAGTACTTCTCAATATAAGCATTATACTAGTAAGTTTATGTAAGATATTTTTTATAATAAATGATAAAAAACATTATTAAAAGAAATAATTTATTAAATGGGCTCTTTTTCAAAGTTTATTTGGGTCTGAATGTAATTTGGGTTTTCTTCAATCCAAATGTTACATTCATTCAGTTTGGTCTGCCTAGCTAAGCTATCAGCAACATTGTATTCAATTGGCTTGTTTGAGAAACCCTAACTCCTCTCAAACTTTACAGCTTCTTACAAATGTTTTTACTCATGAGACCGATTTTCGTTCATTGTATCTCCACCTTGCTCATCATCTTTGCTAACGTAGAGTTGTCTGTTTCGAAGATCACTTTTTGAAAGCATCAACGGAAGGCTATTTCCACCTCCATTTTGAGAGCAAAAGTTTCGAAAGTCAACGGATCATCGTTTCCCGTTACGTCTTTCGTTACCACTGCGAGATTTTCTCATTTTTCGTCCTGAAAGATGATTCATATTCCCCAACATCACTTGGTTTTTAGGCTAGCATCGAAGTAACACTTAATCCAAACCTTTCTTTGATTTTTTTCATATGGATTTTTGCTTATCTTTATTGTCGCATCTTGAAAAATACGACCTCGCAAGCGCATCGTACGCTCGCGGATGACTAACAGAGACGGCATGGAATTTTATTTATTCCTAAGGAAAGGGGAAATAACAATAAAATTTTATGGGAAAGAAAAAGAAATAAGATGGTCATCGCAACCAAATTTATGATTCGGAAGTCAATTATGTGAAGGGAAGATATTAGTACCTCTCACATCAGTTGTACCTCAACGGGAACCTCTTATAGTTCTAAGGTTGATTGTTTGTTAAGGGCATATTTGTTTTATTTTATTTTTATTCAAGTGTTTACAAAAATAAATTATTTACCAAATGATAGAAATTATTTACAAAAAGGAAAGGAGAAAAAAAGTTTTTATTATTGTGTTCGTCAAAGTTTCAAAATCTTTCGTAGTTCGTACAAAAAGTTTGTGTGTTGGTTGCTTTATAGGATAAGGTTTAAGTCACTCTCACGTTAAATATTGGCTTGTATGCTCGCACGATGGAGGCTTAAGCATTTGTTTTTGTTTCGCGTTGAAAATAACAATTAAACTATCCTTTTATAAAAAAAAGTGATTTTGGATAAGTGCACAAGAGAAAAAAAAATATTTTATAAGTTTATGTTGGTTTTAGGTTGATTTGATTTTAAGTAATCAATCGATGAGGCGAGCGCTAATTAATCAAATACTTGGGAACATGGTGAATATGCATCCACCTCCCATTTACAAAAATATTACTTTAATTTAATTTATATAAGCATGTCGATGATATGTACAAATGTGAGTTATCTACGATTAACAAGCACTTCTATTATTTGTTGTATTTTTAATTTTGAAAATAAAGAGAAGTGAAATGACTGGTTGTTTGAAGATATAAAAATAAAAGGAAGTATTATCCATTGTTATTTATCTAAACAAATAGGTTTTTAAATGGATTTTTTTTGTTTTAAATAAATTAAAAATAAAAGGGATAATTACATGGGATCAACTAATAATTAATAGCTAAACTTAATTACTAAAATTAACTATAAAACAATTGAATAAATAATAAATAGCAAAAGAAAATGAGAAAAATAAATAAAATACAAAGAAATAGGGAGGAGGTCCAAAGTCAGTTAGGAATTAATAGGTCTAAGTAAATTAAGGGTTTGAGAAGTAAACTGGGTAAAGTCCAATGGACTAAAGGTCTAGGGCACTAGTCAGAGTCAGGAGAGAGAGTTAAAGGTTGACTCTCTTTTTGGACGTTGGATCCATTAACTGTACAGCCAACCTGATTAAGTGAGATGCGTTAGATTGGGAAATATGTAAGACGGAGGTCCCAAACTAAATCTAAGATGGGTGCATGGTGGGCGTGCGCATGCAGGATTTGTTAAAGTATGACCATTATAAGGCTCGGGGGGAGCCATGTGTGGCTATCATCACGCTAATGAAAGCATTTTTTAAGGGCTTTATCACGTTGAGAGAGTTCATTTTTGAACTCTCTTTCTCTCTCTCTTCCCCTTCTCTCCTCATACCTCCCTTTCTCTCTCTCTCTCTAACTCAATGTTATCTCTTCTCACTAAAATGGCCACCATCCGAAAATCGCCTTTGCTGGTGGCTCTGCCCCTTAAACTCTCGCCTGAACCATAACCACCCTAGGACCACCCTAAGTAACCCCGGACACCATTGTGTTTTTCATGTTCTGGGATGAACATAAAGAACCCTAGCTCAGAACCCACCTAATGAATTTAAGAACCCTAACCCTATTTACTCAAAACCACCAAGAACCATAGGTATCTGTTAGAACCCTAACTCTATTTACCCATAACCCCTAAGAACCCTATGTATCTATTAGAACCCTAGTCTGAGGAAGATGAATTATCATCTTCTTAAGCTTAACCTAAACCCTAGGCTAACCCATATCGGACCCTAACTTGCCCAGATTACCCCCAAACCAACTTTAAACAACATATCAGCCACCTGTAAGCCTCAATCCAAAATTAAAACCTCTAAGTTCCAAAAATCGTTTTGAAACCCTAACATTCCCAACCCGAACTTAGTATAACCCAGATTGAACCCTAAACTAACAAACACCAACCGAGCAACAATCAAACGTAAGCATAACAAAAGATCAAAAATCCTAACAACAAGGTGAAGGAGAATTGCCATCCAAGGCGTAGCGGAATTTAAAATTTTCTCCATTTAGTGATCCTTACGAATGGGCATGATCAGTGATAGAATCGTTACCTCTTGTGGCGATCACGAACATTGAATGATGACAACGTCTCTACTCAGTCCACACGAACGAATTCCTTCAATCTCAGTGCTAGCTGCTACGAGTGAAGGCTTTGAGTGAGAGAGAGAGAGAGAGGGAAACGAAATTCCAATTAGAATTACAATGCTTCTACCCAAGGGTTCTATTTATAGAACCACATGTGTGGGCTTCAAGCTAAAAAGCCCACTTAAGTGTATTTTGCCCAATATCTCATAATATGCCAAAATCACGTAAGTATTTGGTACCTTACCATATTTCGTATTCTACTTAAGTACACCGTACCTTACGATGTTCCTTAGTTACTCTATCTCTCATCAATCCGTCCTTTGTGTGTGACCCTATAGGTTTTCGCGGCATTGGAAATTATATTAAATCACGTGTTTAACATAATAAACAGTGAGCGGTATCTAGCAACACATCACTGCTACCCAAGACACGAAAATGTCATGTGATCTGACAAGTCCTTCTGTGATAATGATTATGTGTATAATTACCTTTTTGCCCTTATGTCTATATTGAACACAAGGCATAGACCGTGTCATCCTTGTCCAGTTCAATATTGGGCCCATAGACATTTATCCTGTTACGCGGGATGGGCAAATTCCATCTAGGTCACTCATGTCCCTCAGCATGCTTTGTGGAGTACCCATCAACTGTCTTTATATTTATCCAGTTACGGACAACGTTGGATCAGTAATAAAGCACTCGACTCTACATCTAGGGTCCATAGTGGTTTCAGGTCGAAGAGTGTATACACCATTATCACCATGAGAATAACTTATGACACTTTGCATAACTTTCTATATAGTATTCTCATAGCGGGTCAATCCGGTATAAATATTACTCTTAATATTCATACCTATGTTTAAGACTTGATAACTCTTTATCCATGATCTATGAGATGTGATCATCAGTCTACAAACATAATAGTCTTAATACTTTAATGTTATCCCACTTCACAATAAAGCTCGACTACTGATACTTTAAGAATAGTGTCCTTATGTTTAATGTGATCTCATGATTAAGTCATACTTGATACATTAAATGGACTAGCTATTCTAGGGACTTTATTAAACAAACTTTAATAAAGAAAAAGCCTTTTATTATTAATAAATAATTCGATACAAGTACCAAAATTATTGGCCTCTAGGGCTTACACCAACAATCTCCCACTAGCACTAGAGCCAATCAGGCATACCCCTAATGCCCATTGATCTAGTATGGCCATCATGCTTCTGCTGCGCAAGAGGCTTTGTCAGTGGGTCAGCAATATTGTCAAGTGTTGGTACTCTACATATTTTCACATCTCCTCTATCTATTATCTCTCGAATGAGGTGATAACGCCTAAGTATGTTTTTGGTTCGTTGGTGAGATCTAGGCTCCTTAGCTTGTGCATAGCACCATTGTTATCACAATAGACACCAATGAGATCCACAATGCTAGGAACTATGTCAAGTTCACTAATGAACTTTTTGATCCAAACAGCTTCCTTTGCTGCACTTGAGGCAACAATATACTCGGCCTCGGTTGTAGAATCAGCAACTGTATCTTGCTTTGAACTTTTCCAACTCACAGCGCCACCGTTCAAGCAAAACACATAACTGGATTGCGATCTAAAGTCATCCTTATCTGTCTGGAAGATGGCATCGGTGTATCCAATAACAGCCAACTCTTCCTGACCTCCATATATCAAGAATGAGTCCTTAGTCCTTCTCAAGTACTTAAGGATATTCTTGACAGCTACCCAATGGGCATCACCAGGATCAGATTGGTACCTACTCGTTGCACTTAAAGCATACGAGACATCTGGTCGAGTACATAACATGGCATACATGATAGATCCTATTGCAGATGCATATGGAATCTTATTCATGCGATCCCTTTCTTCCTTAGTTGAAGGGGATTGTGTTTTTGATAGACACAGGCCATGTTGCATAGGTATGAATCCTCTCTTGGAATCATGCATGTTAAAGCGTCTCAACACTTTGTCTATGTACGTACTCTGACTTAGGCCAAGCAGTTTTTGTGATCTATCTCTATAGATTCTGATTCCTAATATATAGGCTGCTTCACCTAGGTCCTTCATAGAAAATCATTTCCCCAACCAAGACTTTACTTGTTGCAGGGTAGGGACATCGTTTCCAATGAGTAATATGTCATCTACATATAATACCAGGAAAACGATCATGCTCCCACTAACCTTCTTGTAGACACAAGGCTCATCTTCATTCTTGATGAATCCATATTGTTTTACCGTTTCATCAAAACGAAGATTCCAGCTTCTGGAAGCTTGCTTCAGTCCATAGATTGATCTTTGTAGCTTACATATCTTTTAGGCTTCTTCTGGTATGTCAAATCCTTCAGGTTGTGTCATGTACACATCCTCAAGAAGATTCCCATTAAGGAAAGCAGTTTTGACATCCATCTGCCATATTTCATAATCATGATATGCAGCGATAGCAAGTAAAATCCGAATAGATTTAAGCATTGCAACTGGTGAAAAGGTTTCATCATAGTCAACCCCATGAGTTTGTTTATATCCTTTTGCAACCAGTCTTGCCTTATAGGTATGTAACTTACCATCCATGTCAGTCTTATTTTTGAAGACCCACTTGCATCCTATAGGGTTAACTCCTACAAGAGGCTCTACCAAGGTCCAAACTTGGTTTATGTACATGGAATCCATTTCAGATTTCATGGCTTCTAGCCACTTCTCAGACTCGGGACCAGTAATGGCCTCTTGGTAGGTCACAGGCTCATCTTGATCCATGATTAATACATCACCTTGATCTTTTATGAGACATCCATATCTCTCAGGTAGGTGACGTATCCTGCTTGACCTACGCTGGTCTTGTTCTACTTGAGCAGGTTGCTCTTCCACAACCACTTGTGTTTCCTGCTCTAATTCCTCCATAGGTGTATTGATGCTTTGTGATTCTTGAATTTCTTCAAGCTCTACTTTCCTCCCACTGATTCCTTTGGAAATAAAATCCTTTTCTAGGAAAACTCCAGTTCGAGTGACAAACACTTTGCCCTCAGAAGGATTGTAGAAATAATACCCTCTTGTTTCTTTAGGATATCCCACAAATAAGCATTTGTCAGATTTGGGCTCAAGCTTGGTTGAAATTTGTCGTTTCACATAAACTTCGCAACCCCAAATCTTCATGTAAGACATATGTGGTTTCTTACCACTCCATATCTCATATGGTGTCTTTTCAACCTTTTTGGATGGAACACGGTTAAGTGTGTAAGCTGCTGTCAATAGTGCATGTCCCCAAAAGGAGTTTGGAAGATCGGCGTGACTCATCATGGATCGGACCATGTCCAACAGGGTTCAATTTCTTCTCTCAGATACACCATTCCATTGGGGTGTTCCAGGAGGAGTAAGTTAGGATAGGATCCCACACTCTTTCAGATGGTCATCAAACTCTAGGCTTAAATATTCACCACCTCGATCTGATCGAAGAGTTTTAATATTCTTACCTAGTTGGTTTTGTACTCCATTCTTGAATTCCTTGAACTTTTCAAAGGACTCTGATTTGTGTTTCATTAAATACACATAACCATATCTACTGAAATCATCAGTAAATGTGATGAAGTACTGAAAACCTCCTCTGGCTGGTATGTTCAGTGGTCCACATGCATCAGTATGTATGAGGGCCAAAAGATCATTAGCTCTTTCACCTTTTCTTGTGAATGGAGACTTTGTCATCTTTCCAATTAAATAAGATCTGCATGTCTCATATGATTCATAATCAAAAGAGTCCAAGAGTCCATCTTTATGGAGTTTGGAAATGTGTTTCTCATTTATGTGGCCTAATCGACAATGCCAAAGGTAAGTTGGATTTAACTCATTAGGTTTCATCCTTTTAGTATTAATGTTATAAATAGACATTTCAAGATCAAGGACATATAGTCCATTGTTCATTTGTGCAGTAGCATAGAATATATCATTCAAATAAATTGAGCAACAATTGTTCTTTATTATGAATGAAAAACCAAACTTGTTCAAACAAGAAACGGAAATAATATTCCTGCTAATTGCTGGTACATAATAACAGTTCTCTAACTGAATTATTAAACCACTAGGTAAAGTCAATACATAAATTCCTACGGCTAAGGCAACAACCTTTGCTCCATTGCCAACTCGTAGGTCGACTTCACCTTTTGCCAAATCTCTACTCCTTTTTAGTCCATGCACATTTGTACAAATGTGAGAACCGCATCCAGTATCTAATACCCATGATGCAGAAGTAGATAAATTAATTTCAATAACAAAAATACTTGAAGTTGAAGTCTCTACTCCATTCTTCCTATCTTCCAGGTACTTTGGGCAGTTTCTCTTCCAGTGTCCGGTCTTACCGCACTGGAAGCAGGTGCCTTCTTTTGCTATGCCTCCACTAGGCTTCAAAGCAGCAATAGTGGGTTTGGGTTTGGCAACTTCCTTGCCTTTCCCTTTATCATGTTTGAGGACAATCCTCAAGTTTCGGTACCAATCCAGAAAATTTGTCCCGGACAATTTTTCCTTGTCAAGGATTGATCGCAAGATGTCGTTAGAGGTGTTTGTTGTCATGGTAATCTACATAAGGATTAATGAAAATATAAGTATCATTGACATATTTAATTAGACCTTTAATTCAATATGCTCCCACTATTTTACTCAAAACAAATGACCCTCATCATTTGATTCGGAAAATCCCGTTGGAAGATTTTCTAGTGGATCGAGATCCATATTTCACTTCGTTCTAAGTCCGCGTAGGCGGATTACACAAAACTAGGTTATTTAGGTAGGAACTCCTTCCAATTGTATCTCATACAACTCTCGAAAATTTCAGTTGGGTGAATAACTCCTTATTCCAGTCCATCATATGGATCATTCCCAACTCTTGCTTCTAAACATATATAATATTATTATAATTAAGTTTGACCCATCGTTTTAGCAGTTGGATATTACAATTATCCCATCGCACCTTACCAATATAGAAAATGCACCTCGCGTAGGCGAAACCTACATTATCCGATACTAATCTTGATGAGTGCTAAAACTTGGAAAGCAAACACATATAATATTATTATAATTTGTTTAGTTAAGTTTGACCCATTGTTTTAACAATTGGATATTACAATTATTCCATCGCACCTTACTAATATAGAACATGCACCTCGCGTAGGCGAAACCTACATTATCTGATACTAGTCTTGATGAGTGTTAAAACTTGGAAAGCATAAACTTAATATTTGATTTGAGGGAATTGCAATTTTTCTGATCTCACCGACTTATTTATCATATAAATCGTCTCTCACATGCATCAACATACATTCACATGCATCAACATACATACATACATAATGAAACAGTTATGGCCCTAGCGCAGTTGTTCTCCCAAGCCAATGAGAGAACCTAAGCTAACCTAATAACGATCTAAGCTTCTCCAAGCAAGACCTTCAAGGTTGTCCTCCTTTGGCACTGACTTCTTTGCTTTCTTCATGTCATTACATTACATAAAGAAACTCATTTTACATAAGAGGGAGTGAGATGAGAAAAGAAGTTACATTGAGAGATTAAAGGAGAGGCACGACACCCATATCGTATTTTAAAACCCAAAACAAAATAAAGGAAAACTAAGGCCATAACCGATCACCACAAAATAATAATAAACACATTATTATTATTATCAATTTTAATTCTTTTAATCAATTAAAACCAAATTAAATCTCGATGACCGATCACATTACGCAGAGTTAGTCGAACGGGTGAATTTTGCCTTGCGTTAACCGGTTAACCAAATGCGTTAACCGGTTAACACTGTTGAAAAACTGTTAGAAAATTTTCTTTCTGTCTTGCGTTAACCGGTTAACCAAATACGTTAACCGGTTAACACTGTTTGAAAATCTGTTCAAAATTTGTTTTCTGCCTTGTGTTAACCGGTTAACCAAATGCGTTAACCGGTTAACACTGTTTGAAAATCTCTCAGAAAACTGTATTCCTTCTTGCGTTAACCGGTTAACCAAATGCGTTAACCGGTTAATACTGTTTGAAAATCTTTTAGAAAACAGTATTCCGTCTCTCGTTAACCGGTTAACCATATGCGTTAACCAGTTAACACTGTTCGAAAAAGTGTTTAGAAAGCACAACTCTTGTGCAGTCACAACCCCAATCACATAACTCTCTAACAACACAACCCTTGTGCCGTCACTAACCCTGATGCACCAATTTCAGACCGTCAAACACATCTCGATTGTTGATTCAGTATGATTGATCAACACGTCATTGCTTCACCATACTAATGTCGGATCAAGAAGCAAACGACCTTTGATCGCACAAAGGAAAATAACCATTGAGTGTTTGAATGAACGAAACGAGAACACTATATCATATATAATGTATTTTTCATCAGGATTACTTATATCATATATATAACTTGGTCGATCTCAATTTAATCTTTGATTCATTCTGTCTTTAATCGTATTAATACAAAAAAAAACGGTTATCAGATTCATGGTTTCGTAAGTGGCTCTGATACCACTGAAGGAGAATTTCCATCCAAGGCGCAGCAGAATTTAAAATTTTCTCCATTTAGTGATCCTTACGAATGGGCATGATCAGTGATAGAATCGTTACCTCTTGTGGCGATCACGAACGTTGAACGATGACAACGTCTCTACTCAGTCCACACGAACGGATTCCTTCAATCTCAGTGCTAGCTAATACGAGTGAAGGCTTTGAGTGAGAGAGAGATAGGGAAACAAAATTCCAATTAGAATTACAATGCTTCTACCCAAGGGTTCTATCTATAGAACCACATGTGTGGGCTTCAAGCTAAAAAGCCCACTTAAGTGTATTTTGGCCCATATCTCATAATATGCCAAAATCACGTAAGTATTTGGTACCTTACCATATTTCGTATTCTACTTAAGTACACCGTACCTTACGATGTTCCTTAGTTACTCTATCTCTCATCAATCCGTCCTTTGTGTGTGACCCTATAGGTTTTCGCGGCATTGGCAATTATATTAAATCACGTATTTAACATAATAAATAGTGAGCGGTATCTAGCAACACATCACTACTACCCAAGACACGAAAATGTCATGTGATCTGACAAGTCCTTTTGTGATAATGATTATGTGTATAATTACCCTTTTTCCCTTATGTCTATATTGAACACAAGGCATAGACCGTTTCATCCTTGTCCAGTTCAATATTGGGCCCATAGACATTTATCCTGTTATGCACGATGGGCAAATTCCATCTAGGTCACTTGTGTCCCTCAGCATGCTTTGTGGAGTACCCATCAACTGTCTTTATGGTTATCCAGTTACGGACAACGTTGGATCAGCAATAAAGCACTCGACTCTACATCTAGGGTCCATAGTGGTTTCAGGTCGAAGAGTGGTATACACCATTATCACCATGAGAATAACTTATGACACTTTGCATAACTTTCTATATAGTATTCTCATAGCGGGTCAATCCGGTATAAATATTACTCTTAATATTCATACCTATGTTTAAGACTTGATAACTCTTTATCCATGATCCATGAGATGTGATCATCAGTCTACAAACATAATAGTCTTAATACTTTAATTTTATCCCACTTCACAATAAAGCTCGACTACAGATATTTTAAGAATAGTGTCCTTATGTTTAATGTGATCTCATGATTAAGTCATACTTGATACATTAAACGGACTAGCTATTCTAGGGACTTTATTAAACAATTTTAATAAAGAAAAAGCCTTTTATTATTAATAAATAATTCGATACAAGTACCAAAATTATTGGCCTCTAGGGCTTACACCAACACAAGGTTCAACAACAACAAAAAATTCATTACATGCAAAGGTGGTAAAGAAATTGGACACAAACCTACAGAGAAGAGATTTTCTCTAGTAAAAAAAGGGGTAATGTTTCTTCTTTCTCTTTAACTTTTCTTCTCTTTTATTTATTTAGAACGTTCTAACTTCTTTCCCCCCTTTTCTTTTGTAATTTCAAGGTGTTTCCTGGAATTATGGGGCGACTGGAGTTTGATTAGGGTTTCTCTTTAGTGTTGTTGTTCTTCAATGCAAAGAATACAACTTTTAAGGTTTATAATTTGTAAATCGTGGATCATCTTTTACTGTGAATTTGTTCTGTATTTATAATTAGGAATTAGGTTTAGTGTTTTTAATATTAGATTAATATATTAAGACATTTTGATTTGATTTGTATCTGTTTTAGAATGTTTGAAATGTAACATAAATCATTGTCAATAGATTGATTTTATTTGATTATGTTTGTATCTTGTTAGGCCCACTTGAATTGTAACTGAAGCAAAAATTTGTTCTTCCTCTTGATCTATTTATGCAATGTCCTCACGCTCTTAAGGATTTTTGCTTGGACTTGGACTCTTGGACTTATGGTTTGACTAAGTTCGGGCTCAAGAATAAAAATTAAAGAAATAATAAGAAATAAAGAATAATAATACCCGAGCTAGAATTATAATAGATCCTAATAAAAGCTTAATAATAATCTAATAATAATACTAATAATAATCTACTAATAATAATAAATAATAATATAATCATAATATTAAATACTAATATAATAATACTAATAGATAATAATCTAATAGTACTAATAAATAATAATTTAATAATAATCTACTACTAATAATTATGTTTAATAATACTCCCTCCATTTTTTATTATAAATCTTTTTTTACTTTTCACACGTATTAAGAAATGTAATAATTATGGTATAAAAAAGAAAAATTATGAAGAGTTTTACAAAATTGTCCTTCATTAATGGTATTGGAAAGACAAATTGACATAATTGAAAAGAGAGAGAATAACAAACATTTAAGAGTATAATAAGAAAAATAACATTAATGATTCTTTGATATTATAAAACGACTTATTTTGTGGTACAAAATGTTTTCGCAAAGCGACTTATAATAAAAAAAAATGGAGGTAGTACTAATCTAATATTAATAATGAGAAGGAATAATAAAAGTAGATTTTAGGATCAATATTTCTAAATAAATATAACAACCAACCATAATATGAAGGCTAAATAAAACGGTAATATAAAACCCTTAATGCGTTAATAACAAAAAATCATGAAATTAAAAAAAAATAGCAAAAATGGAATAAAAATGATAAATGTTAAAATGATCCTCCTTTGACCTTTAGGTCCTTGGAGTTGACTATTTAACCCATATGAAGGACTCAGATGGAACATTGACATATCTTAGATGACTCTAAGCTGACTCTGATGAAATGAACTTAGTTGAAGACTCATATGCAGAGGATCTACTGATGTAAGTGATAAACCTAAGAGACTTATTTAGAGAAAATTAAAGTGGTCAAAATTTAGGGTATGACAGTTGCCCCTATTTAATTACCTTCAACTAGAGAGCATGAGTAACGAAAGTCTTCATGTGATCATAGTGGGAGATGATTAAATAAAATAGAACCCAAAATTTTGTCCACTAGAACAGTTGTGAAGGTTTTCAAGCCTATACGAAGTCATAACTGTGCTTGGGATATGAAAGATTCAATTGTTATTGGTGTAAGAACAAAAAAAACGGAAGTGGTGTAAGAACTGAAATAGAATAACAGTGGTGTGTGAACCGAAATAAAACCTGTATCAGAAATAAAACCTGAAATAAAATTTGTATCGAAGTACAAACTGAAAGAAAATCCTCGTCTTCATAGAAGCCGAAATAAAACTCGTTGTAACATTCAACCCGAAACAGAACCTGCGTGAACATATAACCTGAAATGCAACACGTAGTAAAATAAAACCCAAAATGGAACCCATATTGAAATAAAACCCAAAATGAAACTTGCATTAACATGGAGTCCGTATGGAACCCAAAATAAAACTCTTATTAACATGGAACCCATAATGAAACATGTATGGAACCTGAAATAAAACTTTCATTAACGTGGAACCTGAAACGAATCTCGTATTAAAATAGAACCCAAAATGAAAATCGCATTGAAATAAAACCCGAAATGAAAACTAGATTGAAATAAAACCCGAAATAGAACTCGTGCTGACATGAAACCCGAAATGAAATCACCATCGAAATAAATCATGTAATGAGACTCGTGCTGGTGTAAAGACCGAGAAACCTACGCTAAGATGAAACTTATAATAAAATTATTATCGGTGTAAGAGTTGAAATAATCTTCATCAAGCTAAAACCCGTAATAAAACCCTCATCAGTGTCAGAACCAAAAATAAAACCCGAGATAAAAACGCATTGGTGTAAAAACTTAATCCACCTCTGGCTGGTGACAAAGCTTGATCGTCGGGGAATTCTATTAAAGATACTTGTTTGCAAGTCTTGCAGGGGATACGATGTGACCAAAGGATTTCACGGATGAGACTAGAGAAATAAAGGTATCATGGATGGGACTAGAGAATTTCATGGAAGGGAACAGAGAATATCATGAATGGGACCAGAGGAAGGAGGATATCACAGACGGTGGATGGGAGTTGGGAATATATAGAACAAATAAAGAGTAGCATGGGCGGTGCTAGAGTCATAAGATATCATGGATGGTACTAGAGAATTTCATGGATGAGACCAGAGAAATAAAGTTAACATGGACAGTGCCATAGAAAAACTTATACTGGAGAGTTCTCTGAGGAGAACAGAGTAAAAGAGATTGGTTGAAACATATGATGTCTTTAATGGGGATGATTTTTATCACATGAGATGATTGTCTACTACGGAATAGGTTTCCATACGAGGTTCATATGGGATGAATGTACCTTATGTCGAGGTTTTACTGGGGAATATACTGTTGAGATTAACCAATGAATCTATTGCCGAGATTCACTTTGAAAAACATAGCATGGCTGACTGTGGCAATGATGATTGGTGTCGACTCGTGGGTTAAATATAAGGACAATATCGACTCGGGGGTCAAAAAAATAAAGACAATAATGAAAAGGGGGTCGAGAAACAAATCAACTTGGGGATTGAGAAATAAGGACAATATCGACTCGGGGTTGAGAACAAATCAACTCGGGGGGTTGAGAAAATGTAAAGGCAACCATATTGTCATACCCCAAAATTCACCCTACCCTTCACAAGTTCATCTAGGTCACTAACCCTAAGCATTTGCATCTCCTGATAAGCATTCAACTCATATTCATATTCATAACATCATAGTACATTCCACTTGCATTTGAAAAAAACATAAAATCATGGGTTTGATGGTATTCGCCAGGGAGCATAGTGGAAACCCTAACTCAGGGAGGTTGCATCTGATTCGTTTGGTTCATTTTAATTGATTCAGTTTGTTTGCTTAATATTCAAGGTCCTGATTCACTGATTAGGATTCATTCAAAGTTGCAAGTGTTCATGGTTTGTTTCTTGGTGGGTGTTCTTTGGTTCAATATCAATCAATAGCATGACATATCTCGTTTGGTTCAAAGGCATTGTGGTCTACATCCATTTATCCATAAGAAAATACACATCTTTACCTAAGTTGGCTTTTGGTCAGCTGTTGACTTCTTGGTCAACCAATTGACCGAAGTCAACCACCTAACCAAAGTCCATTTTAAAACTTGATTCATTTCCATATTTCTAAACCACTTTAAACCCAAGTCATCTTCAGTTTTTGTTCATGTCTGCATTGTAAACCATTTTGTTCATATTCATTTTAAACCCTTTTTTAACCATTTAAAAAAAACATGTTACATCCATATCTGATTTCCAGTTCATTTACCCATTTACCAACCCAATTCCATTTTAAATCCATTATCCAAATTAATATCCATCAAAGACCATAATCCATTTCCAAATTCATTTATCCAATTATCCATCCCATTTTTACATTCTATTCTTCCATTTTTACATTATGTTCCTTCATAGATCATAATCCAATCAATTTCACTCATCACAATCCATTTCATCCAATTATACGCAATTTCATCCACTACAAGCATAAAATGTCCAAAGCATGAGAAATTACACAAAGATGGAAGTGTTTACCAAGTGTTGACTTTGGTCAACAGTTGACTTTTTTGTCAACTTTGACCAAAGTCAACCCACCCAATTCTAAAGGCATAAACCCCAATTTCCAAATCCCATTCAATATTCAACAAAGGACCCTAAAATTTTCAATTGCATAAACATAAACCATTAGAAAATCACAAATTTCATTCAACCAAAATATCAATTTCCATTTCCCAATATATAAAGCAATGTTAAACCAATTCCAATTTCAAAGTTACAAATTTAACCATTATTCAATTCCAAATCCATTCATAAATACATCATTTCAATATTGACCATTCCATACATAAACCATATCATTTGAATTCCAACAACTTACATTACAACCATTACATCTTCCATACCATTACCATTCAAGATTACAAAATTACAATCATTTTAAGTTCATAACCATAAATTCAATTTCTATTGTTTCATTACAATAATAAACCAAATTCCAACTATAACCCTAAATCCATATTTCACTCTCATACAAGCCATATTTCTTCCACTTTGGACTTCTGACTATTTCCATGTGCCATTGCTTCTTCAAGTACAAACCATTCTTGAATGCTTTAGTCAATTGCCCATTTTCACCAAATACCCTACAAAACAATCCACGACATTGCAAGTTAACTCACGCTTCAAACCATGTTAGCATTGTGAACGATTCAACACATACTAACTTAACTTTAAAACATTTCATACCAAATTTCTAAGCAACATGACGATAAAAGAAAGCATGACCATGACCTATCATCCAAGCGTCATGTAACAAAACATAGGTTTTCAATTTCAATTCATTACACAAAAACTCTTTGGCAGCCACAATGTAAACCACATAAAAGCAAGTCAAAAATAACATTCACAAGTAAAACCTACAACAATACCATATGACAAAAATTCATGGCAATGCATAGCATTCAAATACACATCATTTCTAACAGTACACAATCACTTAATATTTCAAAAATAACCACAAAGCTCAATTCAAAAACAAAATCACACCTCACCCTAACTCAATTCACAACTTCTAATTTCTAACCAAATTATCCAACTAACTTCAGTTTCTCACAACTACCTCTAACTGTTTTTTCACTAATACTAACCACTTGTAACCAATTGTCATAATAGAATTAGAACTAACATCCTAATTGGTTTTCTAACCACCTAACTAACTGAACTTCCTAACTATATTCTAAGACTGAAGACACATCCTGCAGAAGATTTTTCAGAAAACTCACGACAACTCTCTAATCCCTCACTCCCTTTCCACCCCCTGCTAACAGAACCTAAACCTCTCATATAACCAACCGCAACAAACCCTCATGAAATAAAGAAGAACCTTCCCAACAAACTTCGTGTTAACAGAACTTCTAACTACCGTAAAAGCACTCATAACAGAAACAGTTGCAAAAAAAACTAGAATAGAATTGAGAGGCTAACAGAGAAACCACTAACGAGAATCAGTTATAAAATTCCAACCACAACTGACCTGCATTTTTTCTGCTGCCAAAGCATTCGTTCCACAAACTAACTTCCACCTCCCTATAACCAATCCGTTTTTTCTATAACAACATATACAAAATTTTCCTAACCCTCCAACCTACTTCCAAAACCTCCTTCTTGAATTCCTCCACCGAAGCCTTTATAGAAACTGGCAGAAACTAAGGGTGGCAATTGGATCCATTAAGACAAAATCCATCCAATCCATTCACCAAAATATCCATCCAATCCATCCATTACATAAAAACTAAGTTAATGGATTGGATTAAATCCATCCATTTATAAGAATGGATTATCCAATCCATCCAACACATTTTAATGATCCAATGGATTTTTTTTATCTAATTTTAAAAAAATGAATATTTTCAAATATTAAAAAATTATTTTTTTGTAAAATACAAAAAAAAAATCGAAAAAAAAATCATTTTTTTTAAAATACAAAAAACTGATTTTTTTCAAAAATTTTAAAATTATTTTTTTGGAAAATACCAAAATTCGATTTTACTTTCGAAAAGTTATTTTTTACGAATATAAAAACATTAATTTTTTCGAAAAAAAAACAATTTTTAAATTATTTTTTTCCGAAAATACAAAAATATGTTTTTTTTTCCTGAAAAAAAAATTGATTTTTTTAGAAAAAAAACTGAACTTTTTTTCATTAAAATACAAAAAAATATTTTTTTCTGAAAAATAAGTGATTTTTTTCAAAAGTAAAAAAATTGAATTTTTCAAAAATACAAAAATTAATATATTTAAAAAAACTATTTTTTCAAAAAAAATGGATGGATGAATATCCATCCGCTAAAAATATGATAATGGATGGATTGGATGGATTTTATTCTTAATGGATGGATTGGATTGGATATTTTTAAGAAACTTTTAGTGGACTAATGGATTGTTTTGATCCAGCCATTAACGATTCAATCCATATCCATCCAATCCATCCATTTTGCCACGCCTAACATAAACGCAGCTGCCAAAAACTCCAACAGTCAAATAGACTATATAATAGAAATTCACAACCTTTCAACCAGGGAACAACCTCCCAACAGTACCTGCAAAACTCTCCATAACTAACTAACCGTCAAAAAAACGGAACCAACCAACTTCACTTCCAGAATTTCCTCCAACCGATTTCCAACAGCCTTTCAACGAAAACTCCAACTGTCAAATAAACTATATAACAGAAATCCACACGCCATTTGAATCACAGCCTGTAACTGAATTCTCAACAGAATTCCAACAGAAATCATGCTTATAACTTCAACAAACCTTAACAGAACAGGGAACGAAAAGAGGGAACTGAATTCAGCTTCATTCGGTCCCGACGTGTCTTTTTGAACGACCTGTAAAAGCTGATATAGCAGAACCCGGTAACAATTTTGGGGACCTTCGAACCCTCTTCTTCAACCAACACCTTAATTCTGTAACTTCAGGTCTTCACCCTCTACTTCCCAACCTTTCCATCACTCTCCAATTCATCTTCGAGAATCCTCACTTTGTACAAGACTTCAAACCATTTGCGACCTTCAATCACATAACACTGAAGAAAAGAAGAAAACAAAAACGGAAAAGGAGAAAACCGAAACAGAAAAGTAAAGTAAGCCTCACCACGGAATTGAACTCATCATCTCCATCTCGATCCGACAATCATCAGAGACTCTTCATCATCGAAAACACAACGAGTCGATCCAAAAATTCCATTTTTCACTCTTCATTACAAATGCATCAACATTTCCATCCTTCAACGCATCAAGAACGCAACAACATATTCGTCTTCGTTCTGCAACGTAACACATGAACAATGATTCAACTGTCTTCATCTTGATCCTAACAACAATCAAACACAATCGCAAAACTGTGACGCAACGCGTGGAATCAGAGAAACTCCTTTTCATCAATGATACGAAGACGACGACGATGTTTGTTTGATGCACGAGCTTTTGTTTCAATCCGGCCATGAATTTTCGCACTCGCAGCAAGTTCCATGGGCCAAGGCAAGTCTGAAGGAGTTTCGATGTATGAAGGTACGACTACCCGTTCTCAACATATCCATGGTATCCGTTTCTTTTGGATATTTACAAAGGCTTGGGCCTTTGGCCCAAGCAGTTCCCAAGATTTCGTTCCTTCACACCTTACTCCAATTGTTTCCCACACCCCTAACCTAACGTTCATGCTAACCCTCATTAAAGCCCTACTAATCCATTGCTAATTATTGTTAAGTTCATACTAAATTTGCTTAATTTCTGTTAATCACCACCACTATTAATTTCTTGCTAGGGTAAAATTAGATTTCTTAATTTTAGATATTAGGATTAATTCATTTTATTTTGATTGATTAACTTAATTCTTAATTAAGTTTAATTAGGGGATTAGGATTTAGAAATTAGGTTTAATAAATCGTTAGATTAGATTAGTTTTCTTAATTTTCTAGATTTAATTTTCATATTGATTAACCATGCCATGATTAATTCTTAGTCATTAAATCTCGTTATTTCTTTTTGTGGGATTTTGTGTGGATTAAGATAGTTAGATATTGATTTTACCATGATTAAACTTTAGACTAAATTTCGACTCAATTCAATTTGTGTGATCATAGTCATTAGAGTCGATTCTTGAATTTAGATTGGTAATTTTCCATTTGATTAATTGTGATCCTAACCCATGTTTAGGTAGATTTTAATTCGTAGAATTAATATCCACTTTAATTGTCCATTTAATCATTTTTTTGGTTTATGATCATATTGTAAATTGAAAATCCCATTTCAATTTAGGTGATGAATACGTTGTATGTCCAATTTCATTTGCCATGATCATAGGATAGATATTGCTTACTTTTCATTGATTAATCCATTACCTTTTGAATCGATTCTAACCATTGTATGTACTTACACCATTCTTACTCATTCAACTTTATCTCATGCTAATTCTCTTGTTACCTTGTGTTGTCACATATTACTTGGAGAAGAAAGCTCACTCTTAGCTAGCCATACTCCTAACCATTCCATTTCACTCAATAACTTTGTATTGTTTGAAGTACCATGTCACTTGTATGTCTTAGGCAGGGTACATAGTTTAGTAGTTTATAACTTGTATTTTCCTTTCATTCCCTTTCCATTGTATTGTGTGGATCCATCCCCCCATTGTGGGTTAAATGTTCCCCCCCCCCCCCCCTTAGTCATGTAATAGCTTAGATTTATTGCTTTCTAGTTAGCTTACTATGCATGTTAATAATCAAGATAAAATACAAAACGATAAACAAAGCATTTCAAAAGAAACAAAAGGTACTTGATTCAACGTCAAGTCGTTTTCTAAATAAAACTCACACCATTGCAACGTAAATGCTTGATCCAATGTCATGCATTCTCTATCCATTCCATGATCCATTATTCACATTTCTTCTCCATTCTATTCTCAATCTCATTCCATCTCTCACCTCTATTCTTCACTCACTATTTTCGTAATAAGTTCAAACACTTGATTCAACATCAAGTTCCTTTTTCAAAACCATTTTCATAATAAATTGGAATGCAAATGGGGTGTACGTGTTTGCGCACAACATTCAAGTAAATGGGTTGTCGACCGTTCCTAGCCTGAGGACCCGACACTTGACTTTCCCCATTAAAACATCTAATGATTCAAACAAGTTAGATCTAGGTGCTAGGAGGCAGAAAAAGAATAGTTAAAACTTCATTGTTCTCTCGATTCCCAAGTATTTTAATCGTTGATTGTACTTAGTCAAGGGTTAGAGACTTGTCTCCCTCTAAGTTCCAACGATTAGACTTGCTAAACTTCTTTCACAATTCAAATCTCTTTTTTGGACGAAAAAGAGTGGTTAGGATAACTTGTCCTCTCAAACTCCCGAGTTATTGGACCGTTGACTGTATCTAGCCAAGGGTCTAATGCTTGTATCCATGCATAAAATCGACCCTAACAAATCAAATCATCTTTTACCTTAGTGCACTCTATTCAAAACCTTTCAATAAGGACGTATTACTTCCTTTCTACCGTGAACGAAGCTTAAGCCTCCAAGTGCGAGCAAGTAATGTTTAACTGCTAGAGTGTGAACCAAGCGTGTCCACTTTACCGCGAACAAGCAAATACTTTCCGCTCCCATGACAGAGTATACAAGCAAGTGAACAGCAGCACGCGAACGTCAATACTGTTCAGTAAAAACAACCAAACAAATACGCCATTTTTGAGCCGAAATACGAAGCTCTGACTTCCCTATTGCATGTAAGGGGATACGTAGGCACGAGGGCCCAAATCCTTGGCGAGCACACTAACTTAAAACTTATTTTCTCTCCCATCTCATTCTCATCTTATTCCCGATAGCAAGCAACTTACAGATAAATAAACATCCATGTGCATTTGATACGAGCAAGTGGTTCCCATGGAGTACCATGGATGTGAGGGGTGCTAATACCTTCCCCTTGCATAACCGACTTCCGAATCCGCTCTTGGTTGCGAGACCGCTTCTCTCATTTGGGGTTTTATCGCTATTTTCCCTTTCCTTTGGAATAAATAAAGTCCGGTGGTGACTCTGTATTTTTTGCGGCGCTTCACACATCACTCGAGGTCGAGGGCATGTCAACTCAGGGGTTGAGAAAATTCAAAGACAACAACATTGAATCGGGGGTCGAGAACATATCAACTTGGGGGTTGAGAACATAAAGAGAATAACCTGGACTCGGGGGTCGATAACATATCAACTTGGGGGTTGAGAACATAAAGAGAATAACCTGGACTCGGGGGCCGATAACATATCAACTCGTGGGTTGAGAAAATATAAATACAACAACCTCGACTCGGGGGTCGAGAACATATCAACTCGGAGGTTGAGAAAATATAAAGAAAACAACATTGACTCGGAGGTCGAGAACATATCAACTCAGGGGTTGAGAACATAAAGACAACAACCTCGACTCGGGGCTTGATAACATATCAACTCGGTGGTTGAGAAAATTTAAACACAACAACATCGACTCAGGGGTCGAGAACAAATAAAAAAAACATCAACTTGAGGGTTGATAGCTGGTTAAACATCACAGAAAGGACTTCTTCAATAAAAGATTTACTGGGGAAAGTACTGGAAAGTAAAAGTACTCAATGAAACTTTGTATGGTAACCTCTGCTTGGGAAGCAAAATTTAGTGGATTCGCTGGGGAATATCCTCATCAAAAGGTTAATGGAAATTATTCACTATGTAGTACCATCACGTTATAATATTACTCATGAAATTGTACATGAAGTGTAATTACTGATCAATGCAAGTACATGTTAGAAATGCTTGAAGTGTGATGATTGGTTGATGCATGAGGTATGATGCCTAAAGTTTTGTCAATGAAGATTTATTTTTAGGGTAATTTCCAAGTGGGACCGGTTTCTTGTGAGGTTCTAAGAAATGTTTGACTTTTTTTAAGGCTAGTCTTTTGAGAGGTTCCAGGTAAATTTGGGCTTTTTATAGGTGGTTATCTTACAAGGCTTTATGATGATGCCAGATTCATGATGTGGGAATATTCTAGATGAATATGATGATATGCATGATTTGATGCTAGAGAGAAGCGTCATGATTGATGCATGATGATGATTTATGTGCTGACTTGGATTTTTCAACAAGTTCCCCTGGGGTGGGTAGTGGGTAGTGGGTGGTTACGGGATGTTTTTCCATAGGGTCTAGAGGTGACTTGACCTAAGTTGGCCAATTCTCATAATGTTTTTCCTATAATCACCAAGATATTTCGGTGATCTGCATATGATTATAAGGATTGATTTTGATTGTCAGGATCCCTATGTGATTTTCCCCTAGTCAAAAAGTGTCAAGAAGTAGCATGCCTTTGATCAGACCATTGTTTAAATTTCCTCGATGCTCAATATTGTTTTGGGATTAAAATTGTTCATTTTTTGAAAAATAATTCTAACGCAATGCTCGTGCAAGTTTTGAAATCGAAAAATTGTTATAAATATGGTGTGTATAATGGATGATATTTGTCCATGTGGTTTGCATGAATCAAAACATTTGGAGTCAGATTAACAACAATTTTATTGAGTATGCTTTCATAGTAAGCCTAGCTTCAATTAGGTATTTTAAAGGTTATAATGTGGCTTGGCTCATTGTTTATGAAAAAAAAATGATATAAGGCTCAAAATTTGATTTAACCCACCACTACTCCTTTGATGGTATCCATTCCTAAATTCAATTAACTCAACGGATGCCTTCAGTCGGCAAGATAATTTTGGTATTCATGATGATGGAGGTAGAGGTAATGGTTCAAGCACTGACGAGATTCTTGAGGTGACAAGCACCTACTTTCACTTACAAGCTTGTTTCCATTTTTTCTTTTTCTTTTTTGCCTTTAATCCCTATTTTTGCATGGACCAATTCTTTTGAAGTTGTGGTCCATTGGGAGGCCCTAACTTTTTCCTAAGTCGAATCTTTCTTTTTTGTTTATTGACTTAGCAAGCTTTTTTTGGAACAATTCTTGTGAGATTTTTCTTTTGATTCATAAAGATTGTGGTTGTCGTGTTAATTATTGTGAGTTCTATCTTCTCACTGCTTCCTTGATGTTGGATGATGTGGGTGAGGAAGAAGATGTACTTTGAATACCTTATTGAGGTGATTAGATGGAATGGTTCTCTTGAGTTTAGAATGCACCATCGAATTAATTAAAATTTACCCTTCCCCTAGTAAAGATTAAGGGTTTTTTTATAAATAGTAAGAACACCGAGTTCAGGGTTGAGGGGGTTAACTATGGATTATCTCCTTTTTCTCAAGTGTTTGGGAAGTGAAATAATGTCTCACATTGGCATCCAAATCTTACTAAAGAAAGCATATGTTAGCAAATTCGATTATTGTGTTTACATTATTCTCCTCATAAATTTGTTAACAGGCAAAACGTGAAATGAAAAAGCTTTTGATATTCATGTATATGGAGAGTCATGGCATAAGAAAGAGTGAATACGAAAGAATTGATTCCCAAAACATGAGTGCTCATTTTATTAAAATTACTAGTCAAAGAGTACAAATTTTAAATACAAACAATAATTAACATGAAAGAAATTACAACTAGAAAAAGCCTAATGATCTTAGGGATGAGCTTCCTTGTTGAACCACTCACTTTAGGAGATGCTTCTGTATGTTCTTGAACTTGTTAAAGTAAGGGGTGACCATTCACCAATAGGATTCCTCCTTTGAAAGTTAACTGTTTGTCTTTGATCAGGTTTTGGACCTTGGCCTCTCTTGAGTTCCTCCATGGCTTCTTGAGACATGCTTCAAGCTTGTTGGTGATGTAAGACCCTAATTTTGACCCTAAGATCCCTCATGGCATCATAACATTGCATTTGCATCTTGCCTCAAGGATCATAGCATATTGGATCCTTACCCTAAGGTGGGATCTCTTGAGAGTTGGTTTGAGATCACCAAGCATGATTGAATTGTATATTATTGCTTTTATAATTTTATTTACTACCCAAAAGCACAAAAATATGTCACTAACATCTCTTGTTTGTAGCTTGAGCAGTCACAAGATCCAAAGCTTCTAGGAGATCCTATGTACATTGATAGGGCCAATTGAAGATAAAAGCAAGCATGGCAATGGTTCCCAAAGCTCTTATCCATCAAATATGCCTCCCAGGTATCTCAATTCATCATTTTGATCAAAGCAAACCAAAGGGTTTGAGGCTTGTTTCCCAAGGAAACCCTAATTCATCTGTTCATCAATTGTGCCTTGCTCATGAAGCAACCTCAACCCATGATCAAATACAATCAAGGTAAGTTCTTTAATTCATCATTTCATGCATATTTGAACTTATTTGAGTGTCCTCAATCATCAATTCATCAAGATATGAGGCATGGACTTAAGAAGTTGATTAGTTAATTCATCTGACTATTTTGAAATACACTGAGACCTAACATTTTATGTGTTTGTCAAATGTATATGACCCCAAGAGAAAATATGTTCTTAAGAACCATATGAACAACTTTCATGTTCATCAAAAATTGATTTCAAGCTTGGAAGGTCATCATCCATTCCAAGACATTATAGGTCATTTTGACTGAAACCCTAATTTTGGGTCAACTTCCCAAGGACATAACCTTAAGATGACTAATTAAAATTTTATGTTGAGAAAAATTTCAAAATCCTAAAAGAAATACATGTGATAATGCAAAACATTATAGGTCACTTTGGACCAAAGGCATTGAAATGTGAAAAAGTCCAACTTCAAGTGCCCATAACTTCTTCATCAAAAATCCAAATGATTCAAAATTTAAGTCTAAATTGATTTTCCTTAAAATACCTACAACCTTTATGTTGAAGATTTTGTCATTTGGAGCTTGCATCATTGAAACAGAGGTGCTTGAACTTTGGCCAATTTTGAAAATTTCACATGTACATGTTTTGCACCCTACACTTCATGACCACTTTTCATCAATTTCCAAGTTTCAAATGAAGTTTTGATCAACATAACAAATGATCCTCATGCAAGAAGCTTTCCAACCATTAATCATGAGGTGGTGTTTCTATTTTAGACATGGCATTTTCGAAGACCTAAACATATTGGTGCAATTTTGGAAAATCAATTAATTTGCATTGCATGAGCTAATCTTGTACCATTTGCACGTCCAATTTGCTTCTATCATTATTCAGCTGCCAAATCCAAGTGGAATTGGGCCCTCCATGCGCCTGTACAGGCCCATGCATGGAGGCCCTTTCCATTCATGCAAGCATTTTGATCATGCATTTCAGCTTGCTTCTCCTATAAATACAATGCCAATGCTCTTCATTTCACTAACCTGAAGGCGTCCTAAATGTTGTGTAATTGAATCTTCACCCTCACTCCAAAGGAACTCACTAATTTTTCTCTCAATTTTCAGATCTAGAATTCAATTGCATCGATTGTTTTCTTAAATCTAAAGTTCTTTAGCCTTCTTCCCTTTGATCTAAAGAACAATTTGCAAGCATCCATAGCAAGGAATTGTGCTCCCAAGCTCTGCAAATCAGAGGTTTACTTCACATTTTAATTTCTTCGAATCAGCTCATATTGTGCTTGTTTCTTGCTGTTGTTGTATGATCTGAAGTCCTCTGCATATAGGCAATTGTTTTGAGCTTCGAATTTTCAAAATCCATTAAGTTCATTTGAACACCACAGAAATTCCATCTCTGATTTCTCTTAATGTAGAAACCTAGATTGGATTTGGTTGGTACAGGGGTGATGTACATCACCCCAGCTTTCGATTGGTACCAGGATCGTGGCATTTGGTTAACATTTTTTCCTCTGCAATTTTGAGCTTGGCCGGAGGTTGGCCGGAGAAGACGGTGGCGCTGGTCACCGTCTGGTCTCCAGATTTAATCTGAGCCATCCATTGCTTTTTCCAGATTTGATCCCATACATTCATTGTTATGACTATTTTAATGGCACCATGTGATTCAGTTGACTAGAGTGTATGGTGAGCGTGCGCTTCCTGGCCACGTGATGATCCACGTCAATTAATGAAGGTGCATCAGACGGTCCACGCTTTTTCATCATTTTTAATTCTGATTTTATTTTCTTTTATTTCTTTTAATTCCATTTCATTTTAAAAATTCATATCTCCTTCATTATTGGTCCAAAAAATATGAGACCAATTGCATTTTTCTCCTTTTAATTTCTAGTTTCTAAAAATGATTTTTAATATTTTTTTATTTTATCATTTGATATTTTTTTATGAATTTTCTCTTTTCTGCTTATTTTTAATTCATTTAAAATAGTTTTTGATATCCAAAAAATACAAAAATATTTTTCCACCCTTTTTAAAGGATGATAGATCTATGAAAAATATTATCATCAATTTATTAATTGATTTGAGATTTATTTGAGATTTTAATTCAATTAGGTTATTTTTAGGCATTTTTAATTGATTAAAAATAGTTTCTGACTTCTAAAAATGCTGAAATTTTTTGTCAAACTTTGTTTGACCTTGTTGAACTTGGGATAATTCACTTGGACTTTTCTAAGTTGATTTGAAGTGAGTTTGAAGTTTGACCTTTCTTTATTATTTTAATTCAAGTTTTATTTTAATATTGAAAAATACCCAAAATATTTTATTTGTTTCTTGACTTCTAATCTTCATCTTACTTCTTTTTACCATTGTTTGACCTTGATCTTCTCTATCTTTGGTCAATGCTTGTTGATTATTTCTTTCCATTTTCATTAATGCACTTTAATATTCATCTTCTTCTTCTTCTTCTTCTTTTTCTTTTTCTTTTTTGATCAATGAGTTAAAGATTGGTGGTTAGCCTTGATACATGGGAGGTTTAACCTTCCTTGATTCAAATCTAATTCAACTTGATCATGGATCAAGTGAATGGCTTTGCATTAAGAATAGGTTGCTTCCTAATCAAGCAAAGAACCTAAATCAATACAAGATCATTTCTCATCTTCTTTTTGGCATGGAAAGTTGAAGGAGTTTGATTCACTAATCAAAATCTCTAACTTGTGTTGTTGCCTACATTATTATTGACCGGCCTCAGATAGTTGTGACTTCTACATAAGTCCAATTACGATTGCTTAACATAGCGCTAAATTGCCCTATGGCACACTAACTCTAACACTAACCATTAACCATTAACATTTAATTCTTGCTCTTTACATTTATGCAATTTACTAGTCTTGTACATATTATTCATTTGCTTTTGCTCTTTGCTCATTTGAGCACATATTTATGTTAATGCAATTTGCCTTTTGCTCACTTGAGCACATAATTGTGTATATACTATTATGCTTGTGCTTTGTTTTGATTGTTGTGGACCAAATGCAAAAATGGACAAATGGACTTAGATTCTAGGACATTCCCTATGCAAAAGATGGAGTAAAAAAGGCCTAAATATTGAAGATGGATTAGAATACCAAATCTCTAAACTCATTCTTGTGCATTCTTGATTTGCTTCATAGAACTCTTTGATGTGTGTGCTTTTATGCTAGGGGATCCTATTTGAGCCAAATTGAAGAACCATTGTCATGTTCATCCAAAGTGAAAGATACAAGAGCCATTGGGGATCTTCTAAGAGCTTGCTTGATTATCTTGATTGCTTGAGCTTACACTTATTTTGCTTGCATATTCCAAAGGATGGGAGCTACTTGGATCATCAATATGATCTCAAGAGAGGAACTCCATTTGTGGTCTTGTTTCTTATCCTTCATCTCTTGTATGATTAGGACTTTAGCCATTCTTCTTCTTCCCTCCACTCTAACCCAAGCCAAAACTTTTGTGTAAACATTTAACACTTCTTTTTAAACATTAGAAACCTAAGCATTATGCTTTTGATTTTCAAACTTTCTTTTCATAACACTTATTTTGAATTGGATCTTTAAGTCAACTTTGACCATATTTTATAAATACTTTTCATTGGTAAATATAACTCATTCAAATACTTTTGTGGTTTCAATGACCACTTTCTTAATCAAAACTTTTCATAACCTTTAGCTATTAGGTTTGAGTTATCCTTGAGGTAGATGTAATACTCACCTATATCCTTAGTGATGGACAATGAGTCTTCCATGCTTATTATAGGGTTAACCCCTCACTAGCATGTTGAAGTTATCCTCACATGGTGGATTTGTGGTTTTAGATTGAGTTTTCTCCCTTGGATAACAAAAGACCTTAAGGCTTTTGGACCAATCAATTCACCAACTTGTTTTGAGATTTTTACCCCGAACTACGAGGTTTTGATCCTAATCTTTTTAAGATGGTACGTACGCAATGCGTTTTATCCATCCAAACACAAAATGTAAATAACTTGTATATTCTTTTCTGATCTCTTCAATCATGTTTGCACAAACAAATTTTTCACAAAATACCAACCTTACAACAAGTGTGAAAAGGGCTCCCTATGAGTACATAGGATGTTTTGGGTGCTTAAAACCTTCCCATTGCATAACCAACCGCCTTACCCCGATCTCTGACATTTTTACTAGTTTTTTATTCGATAAAACTTTTAGGTTTTTGTCCGCTTTCTAACCATTCCTTTGGATAAATAGAAGTGCGGTGGCGACTCGACTTGTATGGTTTACCTTGGATTTAGTCAATATAACTAATGGTAACAAATACCCCGCTATAGGTGATCGCGACTTTATGAGTCGTGTTGGGGTACTAACTGCAAGTGCACAGTTCTATCGCTTAGTTTTAAAAGATATCGATCCCACAGGGACTTACGAATCGATATACCGTTTTCTAAGGTTACTTCGTAAAGCTAAGGCGGATGATACTTTGATTGTTTGGGGGAAAAGTAAAACTAAAACTAGATCTAAATTAAATATCAATTAAGCGGATATCGGTATGTAGTTCGTCGTAATTAGGGAATCAAATCTTCGTTGGTTTCTTGGTTTTAAAATAAATCTTTTCAGTAGACACTATTGATTAAAAGCCTTTTCTCAAACTCTCGCTCTATTGAATAAACCATGACTTTATATTAACGTAGCTGTCACTTATTAGTTAAGTCCAAAATCACCTTTTGAAAACAATAGAATCTATAGAAACTCTTTTTATTAAAATAATAACCGGTTAAACACCCTCGTCTCAAGCTCTCGCTCTGTTGACTTAGATTATATAATTAAACTTAAATGCTTAACTCTCGTCCTCACATTTAACCTTTAAAAATACTTTTTGAAAAAGATTAGAATTTAATTAACTCTAAAAATTGCTTTCGCCCTGATTTAGAATTAATGTCCAATTTACACTGTCCAGTTAAAAACTCAAACTTTCGCTCTATTGCTTTTAACTTCTTTATGTCTTTTACTCTCGTACAAAAACTTTGGGATTAACCCTGTAAATTGAGGCCATAAAAAGTGTGACTTTATTTTTAAATGAAATTAAACCAACTTAGTTTCGATTCCTTCATTCCGCTTACTTTACATACCGATATCTAAATTAATTAGCTGGACATGCTAAACAGGTCTAAACAATTATCATGCTTAAATAAAACCATATCAAGCAAACAATATAAATAAACAGTAATGCAGGGCATATATAAATTAAAACAATAAATTAAAGAACCTGAATAATTAATAGCAATCTTGAACACTCCACCACAGACCGGTTGGATTTGTTCTTGAATTCTTCAATCGGACAGGAAAATAAAAGCGAAGGAATAAAATTCTAGGATCTAACGTAAGGTTAGATCCAGTAAAAGATACACAATAGTTTCCGGTGTAGAAACTATTGTGTGAAAAATTAATTTAGTGCTTAAAAGATTGACTGGAAAAGAAAATAAAAATTGCAAATAAAGTAAAAAGCTGTAGAAAAGTAATGCTGTAAAATATGCTTGCACGGCGGAAAGAGACGGAGAGCTTCAGGGTTGGCTAAAAGTAACTATTTATATTAGTCTACTTTGTAACGGTTTCCAAAAGTCCTTTCCGTAAAATGGTCTTCACGTTCCAAGGGTCAAGCGTAAGAATAGGATTCAACGTGCCTCTGTTGCGCTTCTGGAGCCTAAAATATAGGAGAGGGGTGTTACGGGCGTCACACCATGTGTTACGCTCGTAACACAAGGTAGTAAGGCGTGACGCTTGTCACAACTTCAGCGCTCCTGGCTTGTAATTGTGGGTTGGGCTTTTGCTTTCCTCATTTTTGCACCCCTTTTCTTCTTTTTTTCACTTTTGCTTCAAATAAATTACTTGAGATAAATAGAAGGAAAAATACCAAGTAATCTCGAATAAAATGGAATAAATCCAAACAAATAATAATATAATTTAATTAAATCGAGTCCAAAAATGTGATATTATTTCATGTTATCAATAGGCCAGTATCGAGGAATCAGCTAGTGTGACTCAACTTAGAAAAGGGAGAAGGAATGTGAGTCTTAGCTTTTTGATATTCAAATGTATGTGCATGTATGAAAATGCATGGGTATGCAAAAAAAATAGTTTTTTAGGTATGCTAAAAGTTTTTTTATGCATATGCTAGGACGGGATGTTAACAAAATAACCTAACGGAGAGCTCCTACAAAACTTTCTAGGTTTTTTTACCCATTCCTCTCACAGGGTAAGTTCTAGGATTTTATTTGGTTGTTTGAGAGCAACCCCAAGGGTATGAACCACACGTGGAGTCTCATCATGATACAACATAACCCTTCCCTGATAAAATTTCAAAAGGCCCAAGGTTATGGACCCCAGGTGGAATTTCATCATGATAGGGAATAACCCTTCCATGATAAAATTTTAACAGGGTCCCCTTTAGAGAGCCTACGTATAAATGAAGTCTCTCTTTCAGGTTTTAGAAGAGGTCCATAGATTCATGGATCAAATTCAAAGTTTTATCATGAAAATGAGCTATCCAACTCATGACAAACTCTTTGAAATGATCTACTCTAGGTGGAGCCGTCATTCAAAAAAACCTGTGAGATAAGAATCCCAGTGGCCAAAATAGGACGAACCCCTTACTTAAACTTATGTTTCTTCTCGTCAAACTCGGGTATAAAGCTTTCCCTTAAACAAAAACGAAAAAACTCATGAATGTTAAGATAAATATAGGAAATAATAAAGAAGTAGAATAAATAACTAAAACAATGATAAAGAATAAAAATAAAAACAAAAAAATAAACAAACAAATCAAACAGCCCTACAACTAAAGGGTGGGATTGATTTGAATTTAAGTGATCGATCGATGCGGCGAGCTCTATCACATGCCTCAGCCTGGTATCTAGCCACATGTTCGACTGTTAGGACATTAGTTTCACTAGAAAACTTAGTGAATTTGAGGACTTTTCATTCCCTTGGGAGTTTGGTTTGTTGAGCATATTCTGACAAATGGGATATATAATTGGGCCAATGGAGGTCAATATTGAGGCCATTTTGGGCCAAAATATGCCCGACCACGGTTGTTATATTATTTTGTCCCCCAAGATTGTTCTATTGGACTTTTCTAAATACCTGGTCGGATCCTGGTTTCTGGGCACATAAACTATCCCAGGGACTATAAATCAAAAGATCAATTACAGGGTTTTAAGCTACATAATCGTGGGCATTGAGTTTTTTAAAAAGACTCCTGAAGGAGTTTTGCTTAAATTCCTAGGTGAAAGTGAAGCCTACTTGACAATATTTAGGGCATATAGTGGATCAAGTGGTGCCTATCAAGTAGGACACAAAATGAAGTGGTTATTGTTTCGACAAGGAGTCTATTGGCCCACCATGTTGAAAGATTGTATAGATTTTTCTAAAGGTTTCTAGGAATGTCAGAAGCACGAAGGAATTCAACATGTTCCATCCAGTGAGTTGCATGCGATAATGAAACATTGGCCATTCAGAGGTTGGGTTTTGGACTTGATATGAGAGATCAAACCAGCACTCTCTAAGTCTCACAAACACATATTATTAGGTATAGATTACTTTACAAAGTGGGTCAAGGTTATGGCTCTCGTAATGTCAACCAAGAAATAGTGATTAGTTTCATTCAATGTATTATAATCTATAGGTTTGGAATCCATGGAACCATAACCATAAATCAAGGTTTGGTCTTCACCAGATGGAAAATGGTTGAGTTCACTTCTGAAATAGGGATCAAATTATTGACTTCTACTCTCTATTATTATCAAGCAAATGGTCAGGTCAAAGCTATACACAAGGTTATAATTAGCCTAATCAAATTAATGTGTAGGCCAAAAGCCAAAAATACTGGCATAAGACACTAGATCAAGCACTTTGGGCTTGTCGAACGTCACCTAGGGAGGCAACTAATGCCACACCTTTTAGGTTAACCTTTGGGCACGATGTAGTGTTGCATGCAAAAAATACATTTGCAATCAGTTAGAATTCAAAGGCAAGGAGAAATCCATATAGATCATTATTGGAGTGTAATGATGGATGGACTAGTCGACCTAGATGAAGAAAGGATAATCGTTGTAGACGTTTTGATTAGAAAAAAGAGTGGGTTGCTAAAGCTTACAACAAAAAGGTTAAGTCGAAAAAAAATTGGTCGAAGACTATGTCTGGAAGGTAATGTTGCCAATGGATCAAAGAGACAAGACTTTAGGGACATGGTCTCCAAATTGGGAATGGCCATTTAAAACCAATTAGGTATTTTCAAACAATTCGTATAAAATTGAGGAGTTAAGTCCTGATAGTCAAATATTACGAGTAAATGGACAATACTCAAGAAGGTATAAGCCTATGTTACAAGAAGTAAAGATATCAACATGAAGATGCATAAAAGGTGGCCAAAATATTATATTATTAACACCAAAATTTGGAAAGCCTTACAAAATTTCCAAGTGCATTACAAGTTTTATAAACATAAACAAAGCATCAAACAAAGGCTATCAACTTCTCCCTCAACTCTTCAAAGTGAAGCTTGGTACAGTGGAGTTTCCTGTCGATATGTTGGTCAAAATATTTCACCTTAGCTACTTCATCTTCCAACATCTTAGTAGTCTTGAATCGTTCCAAGCTGGTGTTGGCAGCCTCGTCTAGCCTTTGTTTAAAGGAATCCAGGTTAGGAGCATATATTTCTTCCTTTTCTTTCTTCCCTGCTTCTATTTTTAGCTGCAACTAATTCACCTAGTGAGTACAGGAGAGGATCTCGGACTCCTAAGTTTCCAATTTCCTTTGTGTTTTAGCCTTCGGCTCTAACTCAATAACAAGCGCTTAAGAATCGGAAACTAAGCATTGATGCTCACACAGAACGCCTGCCCCCAGGTCGATTCGACTGCCACTTTCTTTTTTCTCTCACAACTTGGAAAACCTAATCAAGTAAGGGTTCAAGATCCAACACAATGTCATATCTAAATTATAGTCAAAAAATGGTATAAAAAGAAATAACAATGAAAGGTAAAATAACATACTTGAAAAGGGAAGGTTGAAAGAACAAGGTTTCCCCCCCCCCCCCCCCCCACACACACTTAAATGAAACATTGTCCCCACTGTTTCAAAGAAAACAAAAGAAATAGAAAGAAAAAGAAATTAAAGTCAATGCTGCCTGCCGCCTCTTGTTCTTGGACCTGGTGATCGCTGACGTACTTCTAAGTCGTCAAACCTATTGAGCAACTCAGTGAACCGCTGGTCGGTTATGACATTTCTTGCTTCCTGTTGTTGTTGCATCTGGCGCATCATTTGCGTCACTTCGAGATTCTGCGCTTGCATACCATCGATAGCATCCATGATGTCGTCGTTGGTTGCTGGCCTTCTTCGTCGACGACGTCGTGAGGATGGACCAGTTGCGTTATCGAAAGGGTTGAGCGGGACTGATTGTTGTGCAGGAACCTGATCGCCTTGCTCCATTTCTTCAAACTCGTCTGTAGGCGGGTTTGCGTGTGAAGGCTCGGTAGCTTCGGGAGCATTAAGGTCGTAGATGAAGCGGTTGGGGTTGGTGACATCTGTGAGGGCAATGTTGGGTAAAACAACGCTTGGGACTTCGTGGTTACTTACCATAAGATAATACCTTCTGCCTACCCTGTTTTTGATTAGTCGGCTGGATCACAATAGCTTATATCCATAAATAGGGGTGGGAGAGCTTGTAAATTTTGAAGTCGGTCCCCTAGATTTAAGCCAAGTGCTATTGTGGTTATTAATCCTCCAATCACGAAAGGTTGGCGGCCTCTAGCACATAGGGTGTGGATATGATGAAATAAGAAAGAAGCAGCGTTTACCTTTGTATCCATTTCAAAGACGCAGTGGAGGAAGAATAATTCCTTGGCGTTGACTTTGCTGTTGTTCGGTCTTCCAAAAACTGTGTTTTGCAGGATGCGGATAAAGTACCGGATGGTTGGGTTATGTATATGGGAAGCAAGTAGTGCATCCCAATTATCGGTTTCCACACCGGATATTTTCCTAAAGAGGTCTAAGGCGTTTATTTGCCACTACGAGTTCGGAGGGATTCTTGGGTGGACTCGGTCTCCTACAGGGAACTGTAGCATGGCACTCAGCTGATCCTGGGATAGTGAGTATTCAGTGTTGAACATGCGGAAGGTTGCGGTACCGGTTAAGTACTCGTCTTCACCGGTGGGAGTGTTGTAAGAATAAGAACTTAAAAATTCTAAGGTGAGATATGGGTAGGTAGGTTGATTATGAGTGCATAGAAAGGTTAAATCAGCAAGGCGGAGCATCCATTGGATACCTTGAAGTAATCCTAATTCTTGTAAACAATTTAAATCAGGATACCTGGTAGATAGGACACCTCGCTGTTGGAAACGCTCGAACTGCTCCCTTTGATAATTATCATCTTCGGATCGGAAGATGATATTTCCGAATTCTTGGTTTCCCGCCATACTGATAAGTGGGTTGAAAGAAGTAGAAGGTAAGAAAATGAAATGTATTTTATAGAATGGTTTGTGGTGTATAAAGAAAGGTATGGTAGGTATTTATAGGAAAAAATTTGGAAGTTGGAAAGGGAGTGGGTGAAAAATAAATAAATGTGGGTAAATGTGAGTAAATGGGTGAATGAATGGGGAAGGTAAAAAGGTGGGGTGGTGTAACGGTCGTGTCTCCAACGGTTACTAACGTTCACCTAGTCTGAAGGTGTCACGCTCGTGACAGAGGCGTTACGGGCGTCACAGGCACTTGGTGTGACGACCGTGATGGAGTGTGTGACGCTCGTCACACAGTAAGTTTGCAACGGTCACTTGGCTGCGTTCTTCCTAATTTGTTTTTTTTACTATTATATTTTATTTTTTATTTTTTTGTTATTTTGTTTTGCTTATGCTTATTTTATTTTGCTATTGTAATGCTTTTAAATTTCTTTGCATGCTAGTCTACTACCATAATATATGTATTTCTTTAACATGCATAGCATATAGTGGATATCATTATTTGTAATAGAAATTGCATAGATCAAAATAAAATAAACCAATAATGCAATAGCTTCATAAAATAATCATAATGTAACATTGGAAAACAAAAGCAAACATGCGAAAGAAAACAAATACTAATATTAAAAATAATGCGAAACAAAATTAATAAATAGCCTAAACTAAAACTAAGTAACTAAGAAAAACAGCTTCTAGCCACTTGCATGATCTCTGGCTGGAGGAGCAAAGGAGTTAACACGGTTTAGCAACTCGTGGAATTGGTTTGTCATACTGCTCATGTATCCCAGAAATTCTTGTCCCATGTTAGGTAACTCTTCTCTGAGGGCGTCTTGTTCTGACATCAAGGCTTGAATGATGGTGTTATAATTATCTTCGGGCATATGATGTCTAGGATCAGGTATTGCCGACTCTTCGGTCGGGATAGGTTGAGGAGGGGGGTCAATATCATAATAACCAGATGGTGTCTGCGGGTCAGACTCGGCATACGACATCTGGTCGTCACAAATCTCATAGTCCTGGATGGATTCAGTAGGTCTAGCGGGAGATGGTATTCCGTTCAGGTTGTAGAGCCAGTTATTGCGGTTATGAACACTAGTCCTCGGACTAGGCAAGGTGAATAGGCAAAGAACTTGGTTGTTAATTATAAGCTCAAACTCTTCAGGCCCCTGGTTTGCTATAAACATAATGTTGAAGAGGAAAGGTATACTCATAGTCGCAATGCCACAAAAAGGGCTTAGGTCAAGCATAGGTTGACGTAATCCGATAGCATTACCAATCATGGTTATCAATCCGCCTATTTGAATTGGTGCTCGTTCATCTTGGATAAGGCGGTCTAAGTTCGCCAACATAAAAGTGGCACCATTCACAGGACGGTTCTGGGAAGCACAAAACATGATGAAGAGTTCATCACGTGATACTGTGGTAATATTTGACTTCTTCCCAAAAAGGGTGTGGGCCAGGATCTTATGGAAATAACGAAAGGCCGGGTTATGTATGTTTCCAGAAAGAAACTCATATTCCTCGGGGTCGTCATTTCCAGTCAAATTTCCCCAAAAATGTTCAAGTTCTCTATATTCAAAAAGGTCTTCTTGGCTCACTGTGAATGTATCAAAAGAGGTAGGGAAACCTAAAAGGTTGGTAAAATCTTGAATGTTAAATTGATACTCCATGTTGAACATTCTGAACTGAATGAAACCTCTGCTTATTCCTTTTCCATGGCTGGGTAGATAGATCAGAGAACTAAGGAATTCTAGAGTCAGTCTCCGGTAAGTGACAAATTGTCTTCGGATAGGAGTGGTTTCCCACCCTATTTGACTCAGCAAATACAAGACACTTTCTCTTAGTCCAAGGGAAGTCATTGCCCAATCATCAGCATACAAACTAGGTAGCATCTCTCTCTCTGCTAGTTCCTCAAACTTTTGTTTCTGAGCTTTCCCTCTGAATTTGATACCCATACGATCAATTTGTCCCATCAGGTTAGTGTTAGCTAGAGAAAAGAAAAATAAGAGTTTTAGTCAGGATTTGGCCAAATGCCGAAAGAAGAAAAGAAGAAAAATAATTTATAAGTTAAAATAAATTAAGAATGAATACTAAATAAAATTTAAAAGAATAATTAAAGAAGAAATAAAAATAAAATAAAGAATATTTGTGGGTTGTCTCCCACGAAGCGCTTTGTTTAATGTCGCAAGCTCGACACAAAAACTATCAAATATAATCTATAACTTCTGGAGGCATTTCGTCTAAGTGCAGGACTTGTAAATCTTCATTGTTCTCTGCATAATGATAATGTTTTAGACGCTGCCCGTTTACGATAAATGGTTCAATAGATTTTCCTTTAATTTCTACCGCTCCACTTGGAAAGACATTGGTGATTTGGAAAGGGCCTGACCATCTAGAACGTAGCTTTCCTGGGAATAACTTAAGTCTAGAGTTGAACAAAAGGACTATATCGCCTTGTTTGAAGATTTTTCTGGATATACGTTTGTCATGCCATATTTTCGTTCTTTCTTTGTAGATTCTGGCATTTTCGTAGGCGTCTTGTCGAAGTTCCTCTAATTCGTTTATGTCAAGAATTCGCTTTTCACCAGCGGCCTTATAGTTTAAATTTAGATTTTTAATAGCCCAGTAGGCCTTATGTTCTAATTCTACCGGGAGGTGGCAAGATTTTCCATAAATAAGCTTAAATGGGGTTGTCCCTATGGGAGTTTTGTAAGCGGTTCGATATGCCCATAAAGCTTCTGGTAGTTTCGATGACCAGTCTTTCCTTGAGGTGGCGACTATTTTTTCCAATATTTGTTTGATTTCTCTGTTAGACACCTCCACTTGTCCACTGGTTTGAGGATGGTAAGGTGTCGCTACTCTATGTCTTACACCATACTTAAATAGTAGTTTTTCGAGTATCTTAGATATGAAATGTGATCCACCATCACTGACTACTATTCTTGGGACCCCAAATCTTGGAAATATTATATTCTTAAAGAGTCTAGTTACTACTCGTGTGTCGTTTGTTGGAGAAGCTATAGCTTCAATCCATTTTGATACGTAGGCAACCACTACGAGTATGTACTTGTTACCGAAAGAAGGTGGAAAAGGTCCCATGAAATCTATCCCCCACACGTCGAAAATCTCTACTTCCAAAATGCCCTTTTGTGGCATCTCGTCACGTCTAGATATGTTTCCCGTGCGTTGACATCTATCACATTTCTTGATAGCCGCATGCACATCCTTCCATATGTTTGGCCAATAAAGACCGGCTTTTAGGATTTTGGAGCAGGTCTTGGATGTACTTGCATGTCCACCATAAGGAGCGGAGTGACAGTGTTGGATTATATTTTCTATCTCTTCTTCAGGTATACACCGACGGAAAATACCATCGGGGCCTCTTTTGAAAAGTAAAGGGTCATCCCAGTAATAATGTTTTATGTCATGGAAGAATCATTTCTTTTGTTGGTAAGATAAATTAGGTGGAACTATTCCGGCAGCTAAATAATTGACGAAGTCAACGTACCATGGTGTAACACATATAGCTAAGGTGGTCTCTACCTGTTTATCAGCTTTATTTTCTTCCAAAGTAGATATAAGTTTATCATACGAGAAATCATCGTTGATCGATGTTCTTTCCGGTTCCAGGTTTTCGAGTCTAGAGAGGTGATCTGCTACTACATTTTCAGTTCCTTTTTTATCTTTGATTTCCAGATCGAATTCTTGTAGCAACAAGATCCACCTTAGGAGTCTAGGTTTAGCATCCTTTTTTGTTAAGAGGTACTTAATGGCGGCGTGGTCAGTGTAAACGATTATTTTAGCTCCGACCAAGTAAGAACGAAATTTATCTAGTGCAAATACTACTGCTAAAAGTTCTTTCTCGGTCGTGGCGTAATTCATTTGTGCTTCATCTAGAGTTCTACTTGCGTAATATATGACGTGAAGTTTTTTATCCTTTCGTTGTCCTAAAACAACGCCTACGGCGTAATCACTTGCGTCACACATTATTTCGAATGGTTCATTCCAATCCGGGGTCTGCATTATTGGTGCGGAGATCAATGCTTGTTTAAGCGTTTGAAATGCTTCTAAACATTTATTGTCAAAGACGAATTCAGCATCTTTCATTAATAATCCGATCAAAGGTTTAGTTATTTTAGAGAAATCTTTAATGAATCGTCGGTAGAAACCGGCGTGTCCTAAGAAGCTTCGTACTTCTCTCACAGTTTTCGGAGGTTGGAGGTTTTCGATTACTTCTATTTTGGCTTTGTCTACTTCAATTCCTCTATTTGATATGATATGTCCTAAAACAATTCCTTCTTGTACCATAAAGTGACATTTTTCCCAATTAAGTACTAGGTTTACTTTTACGCATCGCTCTAGAACTCTTTCTAGGTTTTCAAGACATTCTTCAAAGCTTTGTCCGCATACGGAAAAATCGTCCATAAATACTTCCATGATATTTTCGAGAAAATCGACGAATATTGCCATCATGCACCTTTGAAAGGTTGCGGGAGCATTGCACAAGCCAAACGGCATTCGTCGATAAGCGAAGGTACCAAAAGGACATGTGAATGTTGTCTTTTCTTGGTCATCAGGGTGAATTGGTATTTGAAAGAAGCCTGAATAACCGTCTAGATAGCAGAAATGAGAATGTTTCGCTAATCGTTCTAACATTTGGTCTATGAATGGTAAAGGGAAATGATCTTTTCGGGTTGCTTTGTTTAGTTTCCTATAGTCAATGCATATTCTCCATCCCGATTCGATTCGTTTGGTTATAGTTTCTCCTTTTTCATTTTCAATAACTGTTATACCTCCTTTCTTTGGTACTACGTGTACAAGACTAACCCATTTGCTATCAGATATAGGATATATGATACCTGCTTCTAATAACTTTGTTACTTCCTTCTTCACTACCTCACTCAGGATCGGGTTTAGTCTCCTCTGATGTTCCCTAGAGGTTTTACAGTCTTCTTCTAGCATGATGCGATGCATACAAATAGAAGGACTTATCCCTTTAAGATCGGTGATGTTGTATCCTAGTGCGGTTGGATATTTTCTTAAGATATGTAGGAGTTTTTCGGTTTCGAGTTTTCCTAGGTCTGCATTAACTATTACTGGTCGTTCAAGTTCTAAGTCTAGGAATTCATATCTCGGATTTTTGGGAAGTGTTTTCAGGTCGAGGGTTGGTTTCTTAAGGCATTGCGTAGGGTCCGGTGTTATTGCTAAACATTGGTTAAGTTTGTCTTCTACACGATAGTCAGACAATTTGTCATTTTCTAACTCTGTTTCTTTTATGCATTCATCGATGATATCCATGAAGTAACATGTGTCTTCTATTGCAGGTGCTTTCAAAAATTGGGAGAGAATGAACTCAATTTTCTCTTCTCCTACTTCGAAAGTGAGTCGTCCTCGTTTTACGTCTATGATAGCACCGGCGGTTGCTAAGAATGGTCTTCCCAATATAATGGGTGTAACTTCATCTTCTCTAATGTCCATAATTATAAAATCGGTTGGGATGTAGAATTGTCCTATGCGCACAGGAACGTTTTCAAGAATTCCTACAGGATATCTAACGGAACGATCTGCTAATTGCACAGACATTTTAGTTGGTCTTAATTCTCCCATTTCCAGTTTCTTGCATATGGATAAAGGCATAACACTGATACCGGCTTCTAAATCGCATAAGGCTTTATCTATGACAAATTTTCCTATGTGACAGGGTATAGAGAAACTACCAGGATCCTTAAGTTTTGGAGGCATATTCTGGATTATGGCGCTACATTCAGCAGTGAGTGTAACGGTTTCGCTATCTTCAAGTTTCCTTTTATTAGAAAGAATTTCTTTTAAGAACTTAGCATACGAGGGCATCTGCGTAATAGCTTCTATAAACGGAATTGTGACGTTTAATTGTTTCAGTAGGTCAACAAATTTTTTAAATTGGCCCGCATCTTTGGTTTTAATAAGCCTTTGAGGGTAAGGGATAGGTGGTTTATAAGGTGGTGGAGGTACATAAGGTTCTTTCTTTTCTACGGTTTCCTTATTACTCTCTTCCTTTTCCTTAGGTTTACTTTCTTCCTCAGTTGACTTTTTAGAGTTTTGGTTTTCCATCCTTGGATCAGACGGTCCTTCTACTTCCGTTCCACTTCTTAGTATGATTGCATGAGCGTGGCTTTTCGGGTTAGGTTGGGGTTGTCCAGGAAATGTACCAGTTGGGGCAGCAGTAGGCACTTGTTGTTGAGCTACTTGTGAGATTTGTGTTTCCAGCATTTTGTTATGGGTAGCCAAGGCATCTACTTTACTTGCTAGTTGTTTAATTTGTTCGCTAGTGTGTACATTCTGGTTTAAGAAATCTTTATTGGTTTGCTGTTGAGAAGCTATGAAGTTCTCCATCATGATTTCCAAGTTGGATTTCCTAGGAACGTTATTGTTAGGCGTAGATGGGATTGGCTTTTGATATCCCGGAGGTATAACTGGGGCTTGATTTGGAGCTTGTCCTGGTGCGTATAAAGAATTATTACTCTTATATGAAAAATTAGGATGGTTCTTCCAGTTAGAGTTATAGGTATGCGAGTAGGGATTTCCTTGAGCATAATTCACTTGTTCTGCTTGGATTCCTGTTAGGAGTTGACAATCTGCAGGAGTGTGACCTTGGATTCCACAGACTTCGCAATTTTGAGTTGCGGCAACCACGGTAACTGGAGGTGATACATTCAAACTTTCAATTTTCTGGGCAAGAGCTTCCACTTTTGCATTCACATGATCAAGGCTACTTATCTCGTACATGCCACTTTTTGTTTGAGGTTTTTCTACCATTGTTCGGTCGCTTCCCCACTGATAATGGTTTTGGGCCATGCTTTCGATAAGTTGATAAGCATCGGCATAAGGTTTATCCATAAGCGCACCACCTGCGGCGGCGTCTATTGTTAATCTTGTGTTGTATAAGAGACCATTATAGAAGGTATGAATTACTAACCAGTCCTCTAAACCATGGTGTGGACAAAGTCTCATCATGTCTTTGTATCTTTCCCATGCTTCGAAAAGAGACTCAAAATCTTTCTATTTAAATCCATTTATCTGGGCTCTCAACATAGCTGTTTTGCTTGGAGGAAAATATCGAGCAAGAAAGACTTTCTTCAACTCATTCCATGTTGTGACTGAGTTGGAAGGAAGAGACTGAAGCCATCTTCTAGCTTTATCTCTTAACGAGAAAGGAAAAAGACGAAGTCGAATTGCCTCTGAAGTGACACCATTAGCTTTAACAGTATCAGCGTATTGGACAAATACGGATAAATGAAGGTTTGGATCCTCGGTAGGATTTCCAGTGAATTGGTTCTGTTGCACTGCCTGTAGCAGCGAAGGCTTAAGTTCGAAGTTGTTTGCTTCGATTGCGGGTGGAGCAATACTCGAATGCGGCTCATCTTGTGATGGAGCGGCGTAATCTCGAAGAGCACGAGCTGGTTCTGCCATCTCGGGTATCGGTGAAGGAAGAAGATTTTTGAGGTCGGGCACTTCGATAGGAGGGAGATTGTTTGCAGCACGATATTCCCGAATTCGTCGTAAGACTCGGAGATATAGTTCAATGTCGTTGATTCATGAGTAAAACGGCTGGCCTTGTGAGCGAGTGTGTGGCATACAAATCAACGAAAGAAGAAGAAATAAAAATTGCCTTAGTCTCTACAACGTAACAGAAGAGTTACGATATCGACTAAATAAAAGTCCCCGGCAACGGCGCCAAAAACATGATCGCGACTTTATGAGTCGAATTGGGGTACTAACTGCAAGTGCACAGTTCTATCGCGTAGTTTTAAAAGATATCGATCCCACAGGGACTTATGAATCGATATACCATTTTCTAAGGTTACTTCGTAAAGCTAAGGCGGATGATACTTTGATTGTTTGGGGGAAAAGTAAAACTAAAACTAGATCTAAATTAAATATCAATTAAGCGGATATCGGTATGTAGTTCGTCGTAATTAGGGAATCAAATCTTCTTTGGTTTCTTGGTTTTAAAATAAATCTTTTCAGTAGATACTATTGATTAAAATCCTTTTCTCAAACTCTCGCTCTGTTGAATAGACCATGACTTTATATTAACGTAGCTGTCACTTATTAGTTAAGTCCAAAATCACTTTTTGAAAACAATAGAATCTATAGAAACTCTTTTTATTAAAATAATAACCGGTTAAACACCCTCGTCTCAAACTCTCGCTCTGTTGACTTAGATTATATAATTAAACTTAAATGCTTAACTCTCGTCCTCACATTTAACCTTTAAAAATACTTTTTGAAAAAGATTAGAATTTAATTAACTCTAAAAATTGTTTTCGCCCTGATTTAGAATTAATGTCCAATTTACACTGTCCAGTTAAAAACTTAAACTTTCGCTCTATTGTTTTTAACTTCTTTATGTCTTTTACTCTCGTACAAAAACTTTGGGATTAACCCTGTAAATTGAGGCCATAAAAAGAGTGACTTTATTTTTAAATGAAATTAAACCAACTTAGTTTCGATTCCTTCATTCCGCTTACTTTACATACCGATATCTAAATTAATTAGCCGGACATGCTAAACAGGTCTAAACAATTATCATGCTTAAATAAAACCATATCAGGCAAACAATATAAATAAACAGTAATGCAGGGCATATATAAATTAAAACAATAAATTAAAGAACCTGAATAATTAATAGCAATCTTGAACACTCCACCACAGACCGGTTGGATTTGTTCTTGAATTCTTCAATCGGACAGGAAAATAAAAGCGAAGGAATAAAATTCTAGGATCTAACGTAAGGTTAGATCCAGTAAAAGATACACAATAGTTTCCGGTGTAGAAACTATTGTGTGAAAAATTAATTTAGTGCTTAAAAGATTGACTGGAAAAGAAAATAGAAATTGCAAATAAAGTAGAAAGCTGTAGAAAAGTAATGCTGTAAAATATGCTTGCACGGCGGAAAGAGACGGAGAGCTTCAGGGTTGGCTAAAAGCAACTATTTATATTAGTCTACTTTGTAACGGTTTCCAAAAGTCCTTTCCGTAAAATGGTCTTCACGTTCCAAGGGTCAAGCGTAAGAATAGGCTTCAACGTGCCTCTGTTGCGCTTCTGGAGCCTAAAATATAGGAGAGGGGTGTTACGGGCGTCACACCATGTGTTACGCTCGTAACACAAGGTAGTAAGGCGTGACGCTCGTCACAGCTTGTGTGGCGATCGTCACAACTTCAGCGCTCCTGGCTTGTAATTGTGGGCTGGGCTTTTGCTTTCCTCATTTTTGCACCCCTTTTCTTCTTTTTTTCACTTTTGCTTCAAATAAATTACCTGAGATAAATAGAAGGAAAAATACCAAGTAATCTCGAATAAAATGAAATAAATCCAAACAAATAATAATATAATTTAATTAAATCGAGTCTAAAAATGTGATATTATTTCATGTTATCAATAGGCCAGTATCGAGGAATCAGCTAGTGTGACTCAACTTAGAAAAGGGAGAAGGAATGTGAGTCTTAGCTTTTTGATATTCAAATGTATGTGCATGTATGAAAATGCATGGGTATGCAAAAAAAATAGTTTTCTAGGTATGCTAAAAGTTTTTTTATGCATATGCTAGGACGGGATGTTAACAAAATAACCTAACGGAGAGCTCCTACAAAAATTTCTAGGTTTTTTTACCCATTCCTCTCACAGGGTAAGTTCTAGGATTTTATTTGGTTGTTTGAGAGCAACCCCAAGGGTATGAACCACACGTGGAGTCTCATCATGATACAACATAACGCTTCCCTGATAAAATTTCAAAAGGCCCAAGGTTATGGACCCCAGGTGGAATTTCATCATGATAGGGAATAACCCTTCCATGATAAAATTTTAACAGGGTCCCCTTTAGAGAGCCTACGTATAAATGAAGTCTCTCTTTCAGGTTTTAGAAGAGGTCCATAGATTCATGGATCAAATTCAAAGTTTTATCATGAAAATGAGCTATCCAACTCATGAAAAACTCTTTGAAATGATCTACTCTAGGTGGAGCCGTCATTCAAAAAAACCTGTGAGATAAGAATCCCAGTGACCAAAATAGGACGAACCCCTTACTTAAACTTATGTTTCTTCTCGTCAAACTCGGGTATAAAGCTTTCCCTTAAACAAAAACGAAAAAACTCATGAATGTTAAGATAAATATAGGAAATAATAAAGAAGTAGAATAAATAACTAAAACAATGATAAAGAATAAAAATAAAAACAAAAAAATAAACAAACAAATCAAACAGCCCTACAACTAAAGGGTGGGATTGATTTAAATTTAAGTGATCGATCGATGCGGCGAGCTCTATCACATGCCTCAGCCTGGTATCTAGCCACATGTTCGACTGTTAGGCCATTAGTTTCACTAGAAAACTTAGTGAATTTGAGGACTTTTCATTCCCTTGGGAGTTTGGTTTGTTGAGCATACTCTGACAAATGGGATATATAATTGGGCCAATGGAGGTCAATATTGAGGCCATTTTGGGCCAAAATATGCCCGACCACGTTTGTTATATTATTTTGTCCCCCAAGATTGTTCTATTGGACTTTTCTAAATACCTGGTCGGATCCTGGTTTCTAGGCACATAAACTATCCCAGGGACTATAAATCAAAAGATCAATTACAGGGTTTTAAGCTACATAATCGTGGGCATTGAGTTTTTTAAAAAGACTCCTGAAGGAGTTTTTCTTAAATGCCTAAGTGAAAGTGAAGCCTACTTGGCAATATTTAGGGCATATAGTGGATCAAGTGGTGCCTATCAAGTAGGACACAAAATGAAGTGGTTATTGTTTCGACAAGGAGTCTATTGGCCCACCATGTTGAAAGATTGTATAGATTTTTCTAAAGGTTTCTAGGAATGTCAAAAGCACGAAGGAATTCAACATGTTCCATCCAGTGAGTTGCATGCGATAATGAAACATTGGCCATTCAGAGGTTGGGTTTTGGACTTGATATGAGAGATCAAACCAGCGCTCTCTAAGTCTCACAAACACATATTATTAGGTATAGATTACTTTACAAAGTGGGTCAAGGTTATGGCTCTCGTAATGTCAACCAAGAAATAGTGATTAACTTCATTCAAAGTATTATAATCTATAGGTTTGGAATCCATGGAACCATAACCATAAATCAAGGTTTGGTCTTCACCAGATGGAAAATGGTTGAGTTCACTTTTGAAATAGGGATCAAATTATTGACTTCTACTCCCTATTATTATCAAGCAAATGGTTAGGTCAAAGCTATACACAAGGTTATAATTAGCCTAATCAAATTAATATGTAGGCCAAAAGCCAAAAATACTGGCATAAGACACTAGATCAAGCACTTTGGGCTTGTCGAACGTCACCTAGGGAGGCAACTAATGCCACACCTTTTAGGTTAACCTTTGGGCACGATGCAGTGTTGCATGCAAAAAATACATTTGCAATCAGTTAGAATTCAAAGGCAAGGAGAAATCCATATAGATCATTATTGGAGTGTAATGATGGATGGACTAGTCGACCTAGATGAAGAAAGGATAATCGTTGTAGACGTTTTGATTAGAAAAAAGAGTGGGTTGCTAAAGCTTACAACAAAAAGGTTAAGTCGAAAAAAAATTGGTCGAAGACTATGTCTGGAAGGTAATGTTGCCAATGGATCAAAGAGACAAGACTTTAGGGACATGGTCTCCAAATTGGGAATGGCAATTTAAAACCAATTAGGTATTTTCAAACAATTCGTATAAAATTGAGGAGTTAAGTCCTGATAGTCAAATATTACGAGTAAATGGACAATACTCAAGAAGGTATAAGCCTATGTTACAAGAAGTAAAGATATCAACATGAAGATGCATAAAAGGTGGCCAAAATATTATATTATTAACACCAAAATTTGGAAAGCCTTACAAAATTTCCAAGTGCATTACAAGTTTTATAAACATAAGCAAAGCATCAAACAAAGGCTATCAACTTCTCCCTCAACTCTTCAAAGTGAAGCTTGGTACAATGGAGTTTCCTGTCGATATGTTGGTCAAAATATTTCACCTTAGCTACTTCATCTTCCAACATCTTAGTAGTCTTGAATCGTTCCAAGCTGGTGTTGGCAACCTCGTCTAGCCTTTGTTTAAAGGAATCCAGGTTAGGAGCATATATTTCTTCCTTTTCTTTCTTCCCTGCTTCTATTTTTAGCTGCAACCAATTCACCTAGTGAGTACAGGAGAGGATCTCGGACTCCTAAGTTTCCAATTTCCTTTGTGTTTTAGCCTTCGTCTCTAACTCAATAACAAGCGCTTGAGAATCGGAAACTAAGCATTGATGCTCACACAGAACGCCTGCCCCCAGGTCGATTCGATTGCCACTTTCTTTTTTCTCTCACAACTTGGAAAACCTAATCAAGTAAGGGTTCAAGATCCAACACAATGTCATATCTAAATTATAGTCAAAAAATGGTATAAAAAGACTTGATGAATTAATGACAAAATCTATGAAGAAACCATGACCACTATCAAGAATTTCTAACCATGATTGTAATCTAAATTAATTGTGTATTCAAGTGTTAAATGAATCCTTAAACATACTTGTATGATAGATGATGGTATGGATGACCATTATAGGTTAGACATGAATTTCTCCAATTCTAGAAAGGTTCATTCGCTTCTTGAAGGAGGCCGCTCTTTTCTCAAAGGTGTAACATGTTTTGAAATCCTTCATCCTGAATGTTTCGATGAGCTAGCCGTGATTGACAACTCTGGTGTTTTTTTAGAAAGAACAAGAAAAAAGATAGTCACTATCACTACTAAAATAGAAGATTGTTACATCGACTCACATGGATTTTTCATGGAGTGTTCATATAATTTCATAAGGTCCATTCACATTTCCTCTCTTGTTTAAGTCTATAAAAATCGCCATTTATGGACGAAAAAAAAGGTGGATGAAGAAAGAGAGGTAAAGGTTATACACGTGTGCAAAGAAAGAAGATGAAGTTAAGTTAGAAAAGGTTTAAACACAACTTTCCCTATTAGAATAAAAACTCTAAAAAGGCATGGATGTAAATTGACTTGAGGTCTTCCTCTAATAGGATCGAGAAACTAGGTTGCATAAGTTATGATGGAACTCCCTAGCAATTTGATGATAACCTTCACATGTTCATTTTTACTGATACATATGAGGAAACCAAGGGTTCTTAGTAGATTTACCTTCCTAGGACAGACTCATCATGAAAGACGTGAAATGTAGCATGTTCTTCCCTAAGTGACACTTGAGGGACTTTCCCCAAGGTTCTCTTGAGAGACTCACCCCAATCTTCACTTGAGGTACTTACCCCAAGCCTCACTTGGGGGACTCGCCCTAAGTTTTTCTTCTGGGACTTTCCCCATCCTTCACTTGAGAGACTTGCAGAATCTTTAAGATGATAATAAACTCAAATTAAATCACTTTTACCTTTCCAAGACCTCGTGCTTGAGGAATTGCGAATAGTGATCATTTTTTTACCTACAAGGGATGGTCCATGATAAAACATCTCATGGTAAAAGCAAACTAAGTGTAGGAAGGTTGGACAAGCGCCCAAAACGGGCTTAGTCACCCTAAAATGGCGGGGATAGGACATTATAGTCTTAGCCACCCATAATGGACTTAGCCTTCTGAATTGGAATTCAGAATATACTTTGTTGAATACACATTGTCTACGAGATTTCTAGGTAGCAAGAGTCAAGAAGTATCAATCAAAAGGGAAAAGTTGTCTCTCCTAAAATTTAGGGATGAAATGGTCTCCCTTTGCTCCCACACTCCTAATAAGGCAGTGGATGAAACCTCTTCTTCTAGCCCATAAATACTCTATATAACCTAGTATTTGAATTGGGAAAAAGTGTCCATAAATTTCATAGAGAAATACAGAGTCTCTTGCAACCACCGGGTAAGCAGATTCTCTCTCTCTCTCTCTCTCTCTCTCTCTCTCTCTCTCTCTCCCTCTCCCTCTCCCTCTCCCTCTCCCTCTCCCTCTCCCTCTCTCTCTCTCTCTCTCTCTCTCTCTCTCTCTCTCTCTCTCTCTCTCTCTCTCTCTCTCTCTCTCTCTCTCTCTCTCTCTCTCTCTCTCTCTCTCTCTCTCTCTCACACACACACACACACACACACACACACACACACACACACAAAGAATGTGTTTATCTAAGAGCTTCTCCTCAACACAAAGGTTTAAAATTCCTTAGGAGTAATGGTGGAATTTTTATATCCATGAATGTTACCTTTAATGAACAAATATCTCCCTTCCTCGATCATTTCCTAATAAGTCAAGTACTAAAATGTCTAACTTGCCAAAGTAGTTACCTTGTCCCCCAAAAAGCTCATATTCTTTTCTACCATGCAGTCAACCTACTACAACCAATTTACCTCAGTCTCAACCTATAACTTTTATTCTTACTCTACCATATGAGTAAGTTATTCAACACCTTTTATCTCTTGCTTTGTCAGAGTCCAATCTACATAAATTAATTGAATCAAACACCCATAGCCACACTCCTAAAGTTGCTCAAGAAATAATAAGCATCAAGAATGATCTGTCTCTTTCATCATATATACAAAATTATGGCTTACATGTTTATTGACATGACACATATATTCTAATTTCATCTATTTTGGAATAAGTATGTATAATACATCTTTATTCTCGTCATTTCAAAACACTAATCCAACTTAACCTCCCTTACAAAATGATCATCCCATGTTGACTTGAGCTAAAATTGGAAAATCAAAACCAAAAGTGTTCCTTGCTCACACTGAACCAATTAGGATTAAATAGGCATTACTGAAATCGGAGTGGTCACATGTCACGAAAAAAAAAATGTGGCATAATAGTCAATCAAAAATGGACCCTCACAAACTTATCAACCACATAGGCAAGCAGTTTGTTGCAAATGGGTATTTAGGATCAAGGAGAATTTTGATGGAAGCATAAGCAAATACAAAACAAGATTGGTAGCTAAGGGCTTCACCAATAGCAAGTCTTTAATTTGAATAGGACATTCTCATAACTACAAAAATCACATTTTGCAACAGTGTCTTACTATGGCCATTTATCCAACCATATATATATATATATATATATATATATATATATATATATATATATATATATATATATATATATATATATATATATATATATATATATATATATATATATATATATATATATATATATATATATATATATATATATATATATATTCATTAGGCGCCTTTCATTTTTATAATCACATATCACCACGGTTCATAACCAACTGTTGTGATATGTTAAAAAGTGACACACTTTGAATCCCAAAACCAACAATTTTATATTCTTTCATTACAAAAATGGTATGTTCCCTTAATTTTTATTTTTAAATAAAAATTTAACATTTTTCATTACTGTCCATATTAACAGTTGTAGTTAAATATTAGGACATTTTACCACGGTTTTGTTATCAACCATGATGAAATAATTTACATATATAAGCTAACTTAATTCACATCATAACATATTGCTCAAAATGAAATCCTAACTTCTCTCGCCTTCTCCCAATCTCTCAAAACTTCATCATATCTTTAAAAAAACTCCAACATAACTTCTCCAACTAGTATCAATCATGGAAAGGTGTCACAAATCCTTGCAAGACGAAACAAGTAACTCATTTCTTTGGCTTCATTTTCCATGAATTTTTTTAATGAAAGGTACATACAAATATTTATGAGTTATGATGTTGTTTTTTTAAAAATATTTGTCTTATTTGTCTTGTTCAAAATATATGTGAAACATTTGTCTTGTTCTAAATATTTTTCCAACATAAAGTTTATTGTTTTCTTATTGTAAGATGAGATTATATGTTTCATATTGTTGTTTTTATTGAGATAAGTAAAGGGTTTAAGTTATTTATGAGGTGTGTTGTTTTTTTGTTAAGGTAATTTATTATTTTTGTTGTTGTAGATTTTTTTTTGAGGTATGTTGATGGTTTTGTTAATGTCTGTTGTTGCTTTGTTAAGGTAAGTAGTTGTTTTTGTTGATAAATGTTGTTGTCTGTTTTATTGTAGATGTTTTTTTATTAGGTATGTTGATGCTTTGTTAGAGTGAGTCTATGTTTTTGTTGATAAATTTTGTTGTTTGGTTTATTGTATGATGTGTTTGGATAGCTATGTCATTGTTTATGTTATTGTTAATATTATTTCTTGTACATTGAAAATTTTATTTAATTCAGCCAACATTTCCAAGAAGATGAGTTTATTATATCGGATGTGGTTTGGGTGTTTTACCAACACCTCATTGAATATATAAACTTTTGAATTGAATTATAAAATAATAATATTAAAAATTAAGTTATATTAGAAAACAACTTACACTGATCAATGTTTTTTGAGCTTTTTGTAACCCTTTATCTATATTTTACTCTTTGACCGTTAGAATTTGATTCGATACTTCTAGTTCTTATGTCATCACTTCCTTCTCCACTAGTTTTGTCTATAAAGTGTGATGAAATATTGAGAAATCTCCCTAAATACAGGTGTTAGGTATCGAACCCATAGGTATCGAACCCATAACCTCCACCTTTTACTACGGTTGATTTATGCAACTGTGGTGATACAATACACTTTTTGTGCTTTTACCATGGCTACCAGCTCGTATGGTAAAGAAGGCACATAGTACCACACCTTTTGTTACCACATACCTTCAACCGTGTAATATCCTTCTGCTAACCATAGTAAAATGTGCTTTTTATGGTGAAACCAACAATAACTCGAATCATACTCACTTTGGAATTTTCACTCATTAATATTAAATATCAGTGTATAATTATTTTACATAGTCAATCACAATACATCTTCTATTTTTTCTATAATAATTCTATTTGAAAATAATATTTGACAATAATCCATCAACAATCTACAAAATTGTAGTTCAATTCAAGGAAAAAAATCAATTTTGACTTCACAATTTGGAGCCTGTTTGTTTTAACTTAAAAAAAAAAAATCATAGTGTTTGTTTCGTTCTAGAACCAGAAGTGAGAAGTTTGAACAGAGGTGATGGTGGATTGCGGTCTCCTATATAGTGGAGTAAGGATACCCAGGGCCGGCCCAATCAATCTGGAGGCCCTGTTTTAATTTAATAAATAGGCCTAAATCTAAAATATATATATAATTTAATAATAAAAAAATACACTAAAAATTCAAAGTATTGTTTAAACTAATAATATCTTTTTAAATAATATATATTTTAAATTTTTTCATATTAATTAGATTTAAAAAAAAAAAAATAGGCCCCCAAAATTTTGGGGCCCAGTTCCATAGGGCCTGTTGCGCCTGTGAAAGGCCGGCCCTGAGGATACCTACAAGGTTAGCACTCATATACTCAAGTCAATATATGGAGAAAAAGAGTGAAATAAAATTGTAATTCAAAACATTACCCCAATTTGGCGTCTAATCTATATATGGATTTAATTGATATACACTGACAGTGTAAAAGGATTTTACACCGTCAGTTAATCCTATCCGTTGGATATTAAAATAAGTTTGACTTTTATTTTAAAAACCTATAAAGTAATGCAAACGGGGGATGGTGATGAATCGACAGTGTAAATCTTTTTACACTGACAGTGCATAGTAATTATTCCATATATATATATATATATATATATATATATATATATATATATATATATATATATATATATATATATATATATATATATATATATATATATATATATATAAAAGAGAGAGAAGAGAATAACGAACTAGTTATTTGCTAAAGTAGTTACCTTTGCTGCTTGAGAATGTCCTAGAAGGAGTAGAACCTTATTGGGTTGCAGGTCAGATCAATATCGTTTAGCTTTATTCTTCCATGGTCTTTCCAGTCGGCCTAGGACATTATCCCCCAAGTCTTTGACGATGCATAATGTCGTACCCCAAATTTTGACAACTTTTTCATTATTATTTTCAGCAGACACTAACACATCCAGAGCATATCAATCATTTGATCAAATAACCTAAAAAATCAAAGGGAGACCATTTTGATTTTTTAGTCCTCTTAGGAGTTGATTCTAGTTCATGGGTATTATTTAGATTTTTGAAAAAAAAAACATAATTGGTAGAAGCATGCTAAAAAGGGTATTACTATTGATTTTTAGAAAAGTTAGTTATTAATTTGTAGGAAAGTTAGTATGTTTAGTAATCAAGATGATATGTCTTATTTATTAAAAAAATTAATTAATTAGGGGTAGTATTTACTTAATAAAAATATAAATTGATGAAATTATAGATATTTTAATATTATTAATATAATTAACCTCATTAACATATTAGTATTATGATTCTATTTTATTTCAACTAAATGCATTAGTTAATTTTGTAGGAGAGTATGTATAAGAAGTTATAAGAAGGTGGTCCTAAGTTCAATTACCATATTTCCCATTTGTATATTTTTTCTTTTACTTGTTTTTCTTTTTATTCTTTTTATTTTTATTCTTTTTATTTACCAAATAAAAAAAGTTATTACATTTTTATTTATTTTTTATTAAATTTTTTGTTTTATTATTACATTTTTGATCATTTTATTTCTTACTTTTTATGCCCAAAATTAATTTTAAAAAAAGGTCTTAATTAGATTCGTTTTATTTTTGGCATTTTTACATCTTAAAGAACAAGTAAATAATTTTTAGAAATAATTAATTTATTTGATTATTTTGATTTATTATTTGGATAGTAATCAAGTTTGTTTCTCATTTGGTCAATCAAATTTTAATTAGGTAGTTTTTTATTATTATCAACAAAAAAGTCAACAAAAAAGAAAATAAATTAATGTTATTTTTAATATTAATTTTTGCCATTATTTTATTTTAATTCTTATTTATTTATTTTATTTTTATTTACTTTAAGTAACTTTTATTCATAAAAAAATTAAAAAGTGTATCTTTTATCATTTTCTTATCAATTTTCGTTTTTTTTATTTATATTTTTTTAATATTATTATTTCATTTAATTCTTAATTTTAAGCACTTTTTAGTCAAATAATCAAAAAAATTACAAAAAGAATTTTATTTCTATAATCATTGAATCTTAAGGAATAAGTTAAAACTTTTAGGAAAAAGAATCATCGAGGAGTGATTAAATATGGTCACTAAATCAAATTAAATATATATTTTTGATTATTTTGAAAACCTAATTTTTTAATATAAATAGAATCCTTCTATACACACAAAAAAAGAGCCAAGACAAAATTAAAAAAAAATCATCAAAATCTTTTTCTTGTTATTACTAATACATTGTTTTTATTATTGTCAAATATTATTTCTCAATAAGTAAAAGTCCATATAATATTTTTTATCTAATTTCTTTTGTCTAGTTTTAATTAAATGAGTGATTTTGTGAATATCATTAATCTCTTTATTTTTAGTATTAATTTTTTATTTTTTATTAATGATTTACTAGTATCACTTTAATATCAATAATTAGATGTTATTATTTAAAAGAAAATTAAAATAGAATCAAATTGACCAAAAGAAAGCTTTTTCTTTCTCATTTTTTCTTTCCCGTTGGTCTAACAACATGCCAATAACTCTAAGAAATAACAAAATTTCTAAAAATTAGAAAATGAGAGATCCTGATGTCATTCATCTCTTAATTTCATTTCAAACAAAATCAAGTAATGATTCTTTCTAAAAACAATATTCCAACATCATAACTCGGTTTTCAAAAGTCTCAAATATATAATAAATCTCAATCAAATCCAAATGGAAGGAAATCACCAACAATAACATCAGTTTAAATTAAATCTCACATTTTTCATTTTTAGTGTATTTATTTCTTTATTTCTAACATGTTCATTTATTTTTATTTCTCACATTTTTTTAATTATTATTATTCACTATGATTAAAATTATATTATTTTTGTTATTATTAGATTTTTAGATTTATTATATTATCATCATTATTAAATTATAAAACAAAATATCAAAAAAAGTGCGTTCATTTTTTAATTTTCGTATTTGTTAATTAGTCATTTTGTTATTAATTAGTCATTTTCGTATTCATTTATTAATTAGTCATTTTTAAATTTTCGTATTTATTAATTAGTCTAAATAAAAAAAAGTTATTATTGTCTCTTAATAAAAAAATCTTTAAAATATTTTATTTTAAAAATAAATCATTCATATTATTGTCTTTCTATTTCTTTTGATCTTTATAGTTATTTTTTTTAATTCTTAATTAAGGTATTGATCAATCTTTTTTGCTATAAATAAGACCAAATTCTCATACCAATGGAGAAAAAGATAAAATAAACATCATGTTAAAAATAAAATCCACTCACATCTATTCCAACATCATATAAAAAAATAACCATCCATATTATATAGAATCAACATTTTTTTACCCACTTACTAACACCCACTATCATTAAGAAATTCCGGCTTTTATTTTCTTTACGTTTTTTAAAGTTCTTTTCATCTTTAAAATCAATTAATTGCATGATGATGATAATCTGATGATTTTCACATTCTATTAGATTGTTCTTTTGTTTTTTTATAATTCATCTCTAAAGTTTAATTTTTTATACTATTTCTAACTTTTGTTTTATTAACTAACACTAACAAATTTCAATGAAACTTTTTACACGGTAATACATAAGTGACCAATAACATATAACACTCACCCCCACTTGATTCACAATTTTCAATTCTGACACCTACTATCCTGTATCAATTTTACTACATGGAAAATCTCTCTTAATTTACTATAAATTTGTCAAATTTTCATTGAAAATTTATCTCAGAAATAATTTTTCTGCATGAATGCTAATCACAACTATAAATAATTAGTTTTGGTCTTTAATTAAATAATGTTTAATGAAATTTGATCTTTGTTTAGATATATGGAGAGGTACGATTAAGAAAGAGACGAAAAGGTTTGGAGAAGATAAATGGTAAATAAATGGTACGTTTACTGAAAGTCTAACTCATTTTATGTTGTTTTGCTATTTTTTTGTTAATATTTTAATTAATAGATGGTTGGACTTATGTATATAACATAGATTTAGTATATTATTTATTTAGGTTGGGCTCTTAGAACTAAAAGTAAGTTATATGGTAAAATAATATTAATTTGAGATCGGCCCATTAATTATTTTTATTATTAAAAACTATTAAAAAACATAAAAACATAAAATATTTTTTCTCATCTAATCCAAATACAAAAATGCATCTTCTATTCTTTATTTCAAAAATACAAAAAAAAAAATTAGTTAATATTATATTAAGAATAATAGGATTATGGAATATTAATCAAGAATTTAGGGTTAATAATACTAATTTAGGATAATTAGGATTGACTAATATTTTTACAATAATCAATAATTAGGGTTATAATATAAAGATTCAATAATATAATTTAGGGGTTTAATATAATTAAGGATTAAATAAAAAATATATAATTAAATAATTACTTAGATAATTGTGGTTAACCTGGAATTAAAATACCAAAACTAAGAACTTAAATTAAGTGTTAGAGATTAATTTTAGAACAGTTGTGCAGATTGAAATTAGGGGTTAATTCTTGGAAAATGGATTAATATAAATAATATAAGGAAAAATAGGGTTAATTATCGTATTAATTAATTTGGGAAATTGGGATTAATCTATGATACAAATATGGGATAATTTAGGGATAATTATGTGATAAAATTCTAGGAAAATTTCTAAAAATAAGGGATAATTGCATCTTATTTAATTTATTTTTTTAATCTAATTAAATTTTTATAATTGAATAAGAGATAAAAACAAAGGATAGAAATATGAGATAAAACATGGGATAAAAGTCTAGGATTTTCAAGGGATAAAATCAGGGATAAAATCGGGATAAAGGTTATATATAATATTCTAAAATTTAATTTCTTAAAATAAATTAATTATTATCTTCACAAACAATCAATGGATAAAATCAAATTTAACACATTTCAACTGTAAGTATTCTACCCTAGAGTGATGAGGCATTTTAAAAATCAGTCATTTCTCCACCCCCGATACGTGAGAGTTTTCAAGGGGTAAACACGGCAAGATAAACAATTAATTTCTACATGAACTACGAAACGGTGATCCTTCAATGAACTTGGAGGTACGTAGGTATAGAGTTGTAAACTCTAGCGAGTACAATAATAATAAAACATTGTGTCTCCCATCTATTTAAATAAATATTTTTTGTAAATACGATAAATTACTAATAATTAATCAATAATCAAGCAAACATCTGTAATCCCACACTTATCCTAGAATTAGAGGAGGATCCCATTTAGTACAATTGAGATAAAGGGTGCTTAACACCTCCCCCTTACTTAACAGACTCCGGAACCTAGCGTCTCACCCTTACTCTATAGGTTTTATCATTATTTTCCTGTTCCTTAGGAACGAATAAAGGATGATGGAGACTCTGTCATTTTTCCAGCTGCGACACATAAGTAGGCGGGGGCTTGATATTATAATCTTAGACGTCGACCATTCTCTGGTTGCTTTGAGACAGATTAATGATTGTTTCATTTATATTAGAAATCATGCATTTAATGCACCATACTTAAAACTGTCTTTTCATAAATATCATCATGATGACTCTTGGGAATCTAAATTCTTGAGTGTCTTCGTGTGAAATATTTAGACATGTCTAGTGAAGTTTTTTCCCGTTGTAAAACATAGTTATATTTTTTTAGAAGAAAGGGTATCTTCCTTCTTTCTTTAATTTTGTTTTTTAGCTTGTGAGTTCCACTACTTCCTCCTTCCATATTCCATTTCATGTAGCTGAAAAGTTTGTGCATTATGAACCAGAAATCACCAGAAGGTATTAATAAGCCTCAAAAAGATATTTTATTTTCTTTGGCGGGCATTCTCCTTCCTTTAATTGCTTTTGATGTAGAGGTTTTGAGCCATTTGGTTATGGCTCCTTTGGAACTCCATCCTTCGTGTTGGGCATACATGAGATTCTACCAATAATGGTGTGAGTATGTGAATGGAAAACCCTATGTGTTTATCTTCCTTCACCTCTTCAGATGCCTTCATACCTCGACATCCCATAATAGGGGTAGAAAACTACTTTGCTTAAAGTTGATCCTTCATGGTTTTGAATGTCTTCTAAAGCTTCCGCCTTTTGAGGATTAGTTCTTCATGGTAACCCCCTATCATCCTGGAAGCTCATGCTACAATTTAAGATGTTGGTAATATAATGGAGGGTAGATTTGTCAACCTATTTTCCAGGTATTGGACCTAGGGTCACTTTCTACTAGGAAATAACTTGTTCTCATATAGTGAGAAGGATATCTCTAAAGAGCTCTGATACCAAAAAGGTTTACTGGTGAAACTCATCAAAAATATAGGATATATAGGAGGAGTTACCTTGGTTATGGAAGTTGATAAGAATCATTTAAAGCATCTTATTTAAATCCTATTATTGATAAGAGCCCACACTCTAGAAGAGAGAAGATCCATCTTTGGCAAGCTGTGAAATTTTTTAGTTTTATGGTATTTTTACCAGGATTACTTCTGATGTATGCATTTTATTCATTATGTGTATAGTGTATGAGAAATGAAAGGTCGTACTTTAGCCGTTGCTCGAAGTAGTCAGGGGGTTGCTCAGAAGGAAATAGAGTTCTTGCACTTCCAGAATGCTTCTTTAACTCGACAGTTGTCTAACTATACGAGTTCCACCCTTGATTCGGTTTAGAGGTCAATTGAAAATGCTTTGGACTAAGTACAATATTTTCACTACCCTATGACACTTTCCAGGTAGAAAATTCGTCCGACTCAAACCTTTGTGGGCGGGAAGACTGTCTTTCTGCGGAAGTAGGCTTGGGGGGATTCTAGTCTGGCACTTTTTTTAATAGTATTTGTACGAGAGTACTTCATAGTGAAAAAGTATGTAAGAAATACATCTTTAGTGAATGAGATGCTTTTAATTACGTGCTTAAGGAATTTGTGTATGATCTTGAGTACACAACTCTAGATTTTGCGAATTTACGAACTTTTCCTTCGGGGTTGACTTAATGTTGCCGTTTTATAGAATTAGTATGATCTTATATATAAACATTGGTCCTTACAAAATCGTAAGGTCTTACTTCTCTGTTAATTGGATATGGATGTGACAATGAAAAAGGTGATATAAATGTAGTATGTTTTTTATACATGTTTTGAGGTTTTTAGCATGATATTGAGTGCACATTTCCAGATCTTTATGAACTTAAGAGATATTCCCTCAAAGTTTATTTGATGTCATTGGGCCATTCTTGGCCAAGGGTTAGTTTATCTTCCTTCTACTGGGTGAAAACCCAGTCAGAGGTAGACGAATGGCCAACCTACCATGACATCTGGAGTGGCTAGCTGCTAGGCGGGGCTAAGTCATGATTGCATGTGGGGAGTTGATTGCTTTAGGCAGATGTATAAAGAGTCTCCAACAGCACCCCTAACTTTATATGGGGAATTTATAATGTAACACCCTACTTCTCGACTCGACAATTAAATAATAAAGCCTATATAAAACATAAATATTCACAAAGAAGGATGCTACTCACAACCATCAAAACATTTTGAACCACATAATAGAGAAACAACACATTTGATAAGCAGCAAATTTACAAAAACACTTGGCATAAAATCCTCAAGGACAAATTAGTTTGAAAGGAGTTTAATTGTAAAATAAAATCAAACAAAAAGATACACAACATAAACAAATATATGACAACCTGATCCCCTCGTGTTACGTATCAGAGTGACTCCAACTATAGATCTAAACGACAAGAAACTAAAGAGGTACATCACTGTCCTTAACCTCAAGCTCTTACTTAGAAACCTGATTATATGTACTCCATTGGAGTGCAAACATAACATCATAAAAAAGGGGTGAGAATACATTAAAATAAATAGCAATGCATAAACATTCAGGATAAATTCACATTTCTTCAAAAAAAATCACATATCAGAAAACACACTAACATCAGGTATTTACATCTCACCCATATCACAATCATCCATTCACAACCGTATAATATAATGTAACAGTAACTCGACTCATGCTCGTCACGATCTCCACTTTGAACCAGACTCATAACTCAACTTAATATATATGAAGTATCGACTCAATGTTTGGTTCTTCATATGAATCAGGTTACAATCTCTACGAACCACGAGCCCCCACTCTGAGCTCCAATCTCCACTCAAGGCTTGGGACAAGTCACTAGTCCCATCTCTGAACTAGCGAACATGCCACTTTCACAACAAGTCACATAAGATGTATGGCATAAAAAATGAAGTACATCCGCATGCTGACTGTACATATCACTTAATAACAAAAGATGCAATACAACCCCACTATGACTGTAAAAAGAATATATACTCACTACATCAATATTAATTCTTATCCCGAATTACACATCTCATCAACTCATCAACAAGGACACAACATAATTCATAAGCACACATCCTTTCCACTACACAATTACACATATTACTCATTCATGTATAATATCACTCAATTAATTATATAATTCAATTAATCAACTCATATTCATCATAATACACCAAACAACAACCAATCACTGACCGTGCAATGAAAGCATCCCTAAAACCCAACTCAGTAGGTCAAAATATGTCTACTGACACGATGACAGGTAACCAGTCACCAGGGTGACGTCCATCATCCTCCATATCACTCAACATGTCACATTTTTGACAACCAACAAGACATCGCTTTCCTGGAGACCATGGAGGTCTCCCCGTCATATACCTGATGCTCGTCAGTGCTTCACAGCGTATGACACCCAGGGCATCATGCAGCTGACGTCCGTCACCTTATTAACAGAAGCAAAATCATGTTCTGCTATGGTAGAACCTCCAAAACCCTCTCAAATTAACCTCAAACACTTCCAAACAGTCCTAAACTATTACCCACATGATTATCACACATTAGCATGTTATTTCCTATTAATCTAACATGTTATTCTTTGATTTAATCATAAAACTCAGAACTCATTCATGCTTTAGGAATCCCAATTTCATGTAAAAGTCATGTTTATGAATAATTAATATATCAAAGAATCACCACAATTACAGTACACAGATTTACAATTAAATCATGACATAAAAACATAATTGCAATCATATGATTCATCAAACAACACAATCAATAAAAAGGGAGAAAATACTATTGGAGGTTAAGGGAAATCTCTCTACCCTTTCATGAATTAAGCACCCATAAATGAAGAATCTCATCCCTTACATTGTAATTCCAACAAAACGTTAGCAAAGTAAGCTTCTAATGATCCTTTCTCTCAAGCCATAACTCTCCCTTCCAAAGAACTTCTCTCAAATTCCCTTATTTTTCACGAACTGGTAGAATAGTTCCCTAAAAATCTATTTTTCTTTTAGCTTTTAGAATAAATACTATTTTAATTAATTTCTCTTAATTATAACTTTTACCCCACTAAAGTTCAGCTCTCCTCCACTCACCACTAAACTCTCTCAATTCACAAAATTGTTCAAATCCTCCATATTCTCTCCAATTTCTAAGTTACTTATTAATTAATTTTCACTAAACTAATTAATTAACACAAAACACCACAAATGTCGCCACCGGCCAAATAAGTCATATATCAAAAAATTAATTATTTAAATAAATTACTCAATTAAATTTAAAAAATAATTAAGTAAGCGAATAATTAAATTGGGTGTATTACAAATTGCATTAACCAGATACACAAAGTGTCTTCGACAGTACCCCTGGCTTTATATGGGGAATTGATTATTTTAGACAGATGTACAATGTGTCTCCTACAACACCCCTGACTTTATGTAGCGAATTGATTACTTTAGTCATACATACAAAGCATCTCCGATAACACCACTAAATTTATGTGGGACAGTACCACTGGTGTTATAAGTGTCTGGGCCTTAATGTTTTTGGTAGTACCTTCGAATTTCCTATTGCTATGCACATTTACAAGGAAAATAGTGTCTTTGAAAACATCAATTTATCTTGCTATTGTACTGCAATATAAGTATACAAATGGTACATGACTCAAGAATTGCATCAAGTATGATTAAGGAGTATAAAACATAACCAAGCGGATGACAACCTCTTATTATCCGTTTTTTATGGCCTATTTAGCCACTTTTTTGGGGGTGGATATGCATCTTGTTGAGTTTTTCGATGATGGAAGTGACGTTGAGCTCCATGGCTATGCCTTCTCCCTAATATTTTTAGAGAGCTTGGTATATTCTTCTTTCTCCCTCTAATTCAGCATTGATGGTGGCCGATTCCCTTTATAGGTTATGGTATTTAAGCTTGACATATACCTGTGAAGTGACAACGTCTAGCATGACCTTAGAAGGTCATCCTGTCATACCCCAATTTTGTCCGGGTAAAGAAAAATCTTCAACCAGCATTCACTTCCCGATGTTATAAGACATGTTATTTTATCTTAAGACATAAGCTTTATCTTAGGGTGTCTCAGCCCTTAGTGACAACAAATCTTCAGTGATATTTTCATCTGTTAAGATCCTTAAGAAGACACCAGTTACATTTGTCTATTATGGCCATTGACTGAAGCATGGGATAGTATGTACATTTTGGTTAACAAGGCCCATGTTGGTTTATCCATGAGAACTTTTGGTTTTAAAAAAGGGTCCATTCACATAAACATGTCCATGATTAATATTGCAAAATATGGTTTGAATCTTTTTACAATACTAATCCAAAATCCATTTGATTATTAGTAAGTATTAAGAGTCATGGATATTTTCTATGATCACTTGTTTAAGCTCATTTCCACATGTTTAGACCAAAGTCTCAATCCTTCATAAAAATCTAAACTCAAGTTGCATTTTTTTAACATATATTTTGTTTTAAGCTAAGATGGATTGTTGGAAAAGACTATGGTGATGAACAATATTTTAAACTCACTTTGGAATTGTTTTTATTGTTTATGATGCACATTTTATATTGTTCATTTAAGTTAATAATAAACATGATTAGAAGTGACCAAGTTGAAAGTCCAATTTGACTATTGGCCCAATCCATTTTCAATTTGAGTTAGAGTTTAAGCATTTTAAATGATTAACACAAATGAGATATTGGAATAAAGCTTAGAATGTTTTAAAAGGGATTAATTGCATAATTAATTTAATAATCCAAGATATTCCAAATAAATTCCAAATAATCCAAAATTACAAATAATCAAAAAGGGGTCAATGCATAATACAAGGGGTTACACGATTAACCCAAATTTTCACAGTCTAAGATGTTCTAACTAACTCCAAATTCCTAATAATCCAAAATAATTACATAACTACCCAAAAAAAGAAATTTCAAATTAAGTTTGTACGTATTACAAACAGTCCCCAAAATTCTTATACATTGTCCAAGAGACCTATGTTACATCAGAAAGAAGTTTGGAAAAAGTGGAATAAGTTGTAAGTACAACAGTTAGAAATAGCAACGCTTCAAAAACCTTGCCAAAGAAGCTCTTCCTGGAGCACCCCCAATTCCAAAAGCAAGCGCCCCCCTTTTCTAATCAACATCACTTCACCTGCAAAACCAACTCAAGGGTTAAAACAACTTATCAAATAAGCACTTAAAGAACTGGAAAATAAATGATAAAATGAACTGATTATTTCTTTGCACAGTAAACCAAAATGAGCTCCCAAGGCCACATTTCATTATCCAAATCAACAACCTTAAATCCATAGAATAATCATTCCATAAATTCTAGAAAAAGGATAATCCAACAAGTAATCTCAAAACAAAAATTCACAGTATATATATAACAACCAAAATTAACAATAAAAGAAGAGACACGTTTTAAAAAATCCAAGAGAAAAAATCAAATATTGTTCTGTTAAACTCAAACCCTAATCAACAAAACAAACACGGTTTTGTTTTAATCAAAAGAAGAAATCAATAAAAATATTTTTGCAGTAATCACACAACACCCAAAAGAACGAAAACAGAAGAGAGCATCAGAAACAAAGAAAGAAGAAGACGAAGTTACTCATCTGAAGCATAGTAGGGACGTCGTCGGCGTGGACGTCACCGGCGTTGACTTCACCCAAGTAAATCTTGCATTTTTTCGTTCACATCTTTGCATCATTATTTTCACCTCTACATGCTGAGTAAAACCCATATTTTAATTTCTTCAAAACGCGTCTGTAGAAGTTTGAATCTCGAATTTTAGGATTAGGTTTTTGACGGATGAGTTTTGTTGCTTAAGTTAAGGACGATTTATGGTTTGTTGGCCGCGAGAGAGAGAAAGCTCAAATTAGGTTTAGGTTTGTATTTTGAAGGAGGGCCTCGATCCGGCCATTTGAGAAAGAATTTGGAAAAGGCGAGTATAGATTTAAGTTCAGAAGCCAAAATAAAGTAGGGTTTGTGTTTGGATTCTTTTGGATTAGGGTTGGAAGTCGCCGGAGAAGAGGGCGGCGCCTCCGCGGTTGGCCGACCGCCACCGTCTTCTCCGACAGGTTTGGCCGTGAGGAGAGCGGCGGAGAGGAAGAGGGAAGTTGTAGAGCAACTTTGGTCTGAACGAAGAGAGAGAATGAGAATGAGCAAATGGCTCTCTCTCTCTCTCTCTCAAAAATTCGTTTTATATGGTGAAGTGGGTGGCTGCATGGGCGCCACGTGGCCTCCCTAAGAGGCACCACATTTTTGTTGACTTCTGAGTCAACCAGGGGATCCTGTATGGATCCCCCACCATATGGTGGTGCACCCTCACACTCCTACCTCTTGATTCGCTGGCCGAGTCAAAGTCTCCCCGTCACACGGCCCATACATCTCTACTAGGTCAACGTTTGACCAGGCCATTCAGGGCCTTGATAGTTTTGTTTTGGGCCAAATTCAGTTTGGGCCCAAAGTCTTTTTTGCTAATAAACTCCCTGTTTTTTCAGCTTAGCCCATTTTCTTTTATTTTTTTTAATTTATTCAACTTATTTTCTTTTATTTATGTACATATAAAATATATACATTAGAATTTTATGGCTATCAAACAAATAAAAACAATATTTTATTTTATTTACTTTCTTTCAAAATTATATAATTATATATTATTATTATTATTATTATTGTTAATACTTAATAGTAAACATGCAATTATATTGTTATTATTATTATTATTATTATTATTAATAATATTTAATGGTAAATATGCGATTATTTGGTTATACCATCATTTTTTTAATTACTTATTATTTAATCAAAATAATCTACTAAATATTCAATTAATTAATTATATTATTATTAATGTTACTAATAAATTAGGTAATTGTTTATTTTTTTGTGGAGTGTATGTGCATGATTATTTTGTATTTATTTATTTATACCGAGTCTCAAGTGCATATGGATGACATGTTATAATTGTGACAAAATTATTTCATTTTCACCGATTTGAAATCATTCGAGCCAATTTCAAAAATAAATCACATACTTCTCGATTCAAAGTCGAGCCCGTTTTCAAAACACCTTTGTAAGTCGATTACTTGTAAAAGTATCGCCATCAACCTCACATGGCTTACTCTTGGGCCTTCTTACAATGAGACCTATTCGGTTTTTATTAATCGATTAGATGAACTATTCACCAAATAAATTCAATTCATTCACAAAAAATACAAATTTAAAACCTTGATCCAACATCGAGTATTCTTTATTAAGAATTAAAAATGCTTAATCACAATCAAATACTATTTCACTTAAGAATAAGAGAGGTAATGGTTTTGAGTTTTCAACTCCTCTCCTCGATTATTTAAACACAAACTCTTGTACTCGATTAAATCGAACAATAGTCATCTCTAATCTACCTAAGCACAAACAAGTCAAATTCTTTTACAATAAGAAATAAAAAGGGAGATAACTTTGAGTCTTCAATTTTTTCTCCTCGACTATTTGAGTACAAGTTCTCTTACTTGTTTAGTCAAATAATTGTCGTTCCTCTACAAATCTCCAAACCCCAATTAAATCAAAATATTTTCACAGTAAGTTAAATGAAAAAGGAGTTGACTTTGAGTTTTCAAATTCACTCCTCAATTGGTCGAATACGAGTTCTCTTACTCGGTCAGTCGAACAATTGTCATTTTTCCGCAAACATACAACTTAATCAAGTCACTTTCATAACAAATTATACGAAAAGGGAGATGGTCTTGAGCCTTCGATTCCTCTCCTCAAAAGCTTGGATATGAGTTATTTTACTCAGTCATTCAAGAACTTGTCGTTCATCCTAAAATACGTCAACCATATACAACCTTATTTTCATAAATACTCCGATGAAACAGAAAGCGATCTAGAGTCTTTTATTCCTTTTCCCGATATGAGTTGTCTTACTCGATTATCCAAGTATTCGTCATCCATTCAAAATACCTTAATTATTATCAAATCTTTCCTATAATTAAAGATGAAAAAGAAAGTGGTCTAAAGTCTTCTACTCCCTTTCCCGGCTGTTAGGATACGAGTTGTCTTACTCGACTATCCGAATGATCGTCATCTAACTAAAAACATCTCAACCAATCAAAACGTCCAACATATTAATCCCACTTATCGCCTCCATGTGACCTAAACTCTTTTCAAAAGAACACCATTTAATCCTTTCTAACGCGCATAACAAACCAATGCTTAAGCCTCCGCCGAGAGTAGACAAGCCAGCGTTTAGCCTTTAGGATGTGATCTAAACAGTTGTTCATTATAAAGCACAAACCAACCATAGTTTCCCGAACTACGAATGGTCTGATTTCCTTATTTGCACCATAAGGATACGTAGGCAGGAGATTGTTGTATCTTCGCGAGCACACTAATAAAAAACCTCCCCTTTCTCCTTTTTGAGGTTCTCATCCATTTCTATTTTCAATATTTTATAACCCAAAAATAACAAACAAGCATAAATTAACACTCGAAACACAAATTAGAACTAAAAGGTTCCCGTTGAGTACAACGGACGCGAGGGTGCTAATACCTTCCCCTTACATAATCTACTCCCGAACCCGAATATGGTTGCGACGACCATTATTCTATTTTCTAAAGGATTTATCGATATTTTCCTATCCCTTTATTGGGATAAATAATGTTCAGTGGTGACTCTGTTCGAACATAATTTTTCCGCGACCATCGCGAGGAATCGTATTTTTCAAGATGCGACAGATGGCGACTCTGTTGGGGACTAGCTCCAAGCAAAAGAGAGTGAAGCCTAATTTAGTTCAGTTTCTGTATTATGTGTTAATCTTGTTTGTTTGTCTGTTATTTTTATTCTGCTATTATTATTCTGTTATAATTATTATATTGTGATATATTGACTATGTCTTATTTGGGGTTCTCTGGTTGGTGATACTTTGTGAGATAGGCTCTCCACCCAAGTCTGAGAGAAACCATAAGATTAAGTTGGTGGTTGCATAGTGGGCGCCCACAAGGAGTCTTCCTTGTTGGGAAGATACGAAGACCCCGCCTAGAGGAAATTCTCTTGAAATATTATTGCCCGACGAGTTTTCATCACGAAGATAGTATTCTTAAGTTGGATCAATGAATTTAGGGACCTTTTAACCCATTATACTCGGTGGTTATGTAGTATTTACCTAAAAAGTCTCAGACTTATTGGGTTAATACGAAAGCCCCAATCAGATGAGATCCCTTGGGCATATTACTACCATACATTGGTATTCCCAACCTTGATCTATGACTCTGAGAACCTTATTAGAACCTTGGACTCGAGAGTTGTGTAGTATGGACCCACTAGGAGTCTTCCTCTTTGGGACCATACGAAGGCCTCACCCAAACGAGACTCTGTTTGGGGATGTTATTTGCAGATGAGTTTTCATCATGACAATAACTTTCCTAAATATTGATTGATGACTTTGGGAACCTTTTAAATTTAGCATCCTCCCAAAAGGGTTTTGTTTAGTAACCAAGAATACTCGCTCTCACGACCTGTATATTAACCTACATGTGACACGCATAATATCGTTCATAGCATAACATTCATATTATTTTATTTCCAAGGAATCTGAGTATCATGAGTTGCGGGAATTCAAGAAACATGGAATCAAGCAAAAGAAACATTTACTCCTTCAAGTTCAAGGATCCCGATCTAAAGAGCTTACGTGACTTGGTCTCTTAGATGCACCTGGTATACAAAATCAACTTTGGGAAGAATTATGGCAATCTGCTCAACATCCTCAATCAACGAGTAGACTATACAGCTTTAATCACTTTGGCCAAATTTTATGACCTACCTTTAAGATGCTTCACATTCCAAGACTTCCAGCTAGCGTCAATGTTGGAAGAATTCAAGCGTCTTATTAGGATCCCTATGAGGAACAAGCCACTATTTGAAGGGATAGATGAATCTTTGCCCCTCGAGATCATTGCTAGTGCGCTTCACATGGATGAAAAGGAAGCAGAGGCTAACTTAGAGACCAAAGGGTATACCAAAGGATTTTCGCTAAATTTTCTCTTAGAAAGAGCTCATACCCTATTGAAAGCAGAAAGTTGGGATGCTTGTTACTTTGCTATTGTGTTGGCCATCTATGGCGTCGTCCTGTTCCTGAATATGGATGGTTTCGTAGACATGGCTGCCATTTGTGTTTTCCTTACTGGGAACCCAGTACCCACTTTGTTAGCAGATGTCTACTATTACATAAGTCATAGGTATACTAAGAAGAAGGGATTGATTGCTTGTTGTGCTCCTTTATTATATCAGTGGTTTCTAGAACATCTTCCGAAGACAGGTGCTTGGGTTGAACAGACAGATGTTAGTTGGCCTCAGAGATTGGGATCACTCCGATCTGAGGATCTCTCTTGGTACTCCAAAGAATACATCAACGTGGACATCATATTCAGTTATGGAGATTTCCCAAATCTACCGCTTATCGGAACTGAAGGATGTGTGAATGCTAATCCAGTTATATCACTCAGACAACTTGGCTACCTAGTGGAAGGCCCTCCAGAGGCAAAGTCTTTGGAAGCTTTCTTGTTACTTGACTTTGGGGTTGAGAATCCTAGCTTATTCCAGCGAATCAAAGAAGCTTGGAAGAATGTCAATTGAAAAGGGAAAGCTGATTTAGAGAGAGCAAATGGGATTACAAAAGAACCATATTTTCAGTGGATAAAGGAAAGGGTGGAGATGATTAAAATGCCATTCGTCATTCGAGCACCTGTACCTCTTCTTGAACCTAAGCCCACCCATGTCCCTATTGAAGAAGTGGAGGTACTCAAGACCACCATGGCCAAGTTAGAAAAAGAGAATGAAGAGTTGCAGATAAAACTCCAACAAACCATCAATGAGAAAAACACCATGAAGTGGGAGCTTGAGAGAAAAGAGGCACAACTTCAAGCACATGTGGAAAAGTTCAACAAAGAGGAGCATAAGAGAAAAAAGATCAAAGTGGGATTAGAACAAGATGATCATTGTTTAGATAATCTTAAGGGTCAACTACGACAAGCTTAGAAAGAATGTCAAGACAATGAGCGTTGGTGGCGTCTAACCACGAAGGAAAACAAGACGATAAGGGATACACTTGGGGCTCAGATAAAAGAACTCACCAATTCCGTCTGTCATGCAAAGGCAGAAGTAGATCAGGAACGCCAACTCAAGAACATGGCCACCAAAGCTTCTAGGGTTTCACCCATGATATGGGAGGAGAGGTGTCGAGAAGTAAGAGATGCAAGGGAGTTTGTCAGCTATTGGAAGAACCAGCTAGAGTCATTACGCCAAGACAACTCCATATGGTTGAAAGAGAGAGACTATGTGATTGAAGATTATGAATCCTTTAAGAAGACCGTAGACTTCTTACAAGGAGATAGAGACAAGTTTCGTGCAAAGCTCGATGGGCTAGTGGGGTTCTGTAATTGGGCGGCTAAAGAATTACCATGGAAGTTGAGAGACGCAGTCGAAGAGTTGAAAGAAGATAGCACTCCTCCAGCCATAATCAATTTCATTCTGCTTTGTAGAGGGTTGTTAAAGAGATTCAAGGAGGAACTAGATGACCTTTTTAGACCTCTATGTTATGTACTTGAATGAATGACGTTTACAAATTACTCCATTATTGCTATTCTAAGCATTTCTTGTTTCTTCGAACTACTAACAACTAATGAAACTCGAATGATCCCCTGAAAATAAAATACGCATGGCATTCGCATCTTCATTATGCATCACGCTTCATAAAAATTCAAAAAAACTTACCCAACCTTTTTACCCTTTATCCAGCCACACTGACTAACCAACACCAATACGAGATGCGAAGCAAATACAAGATGACATTAGAGCAAGTTAAGGCTAACCAGGTTACCATGAGGACAGACATCAATACAATCCAAGAGAAGATGGATCAGCTATTGGAGACAATGCTCGCAATTGCCCAAAGAGAGAGGATTGAGGAGGAGGAAGTTAGGGCAAAAAGGAATGATAGCACGCCAGGTCTGAATCCCCAAGACGAGGGTTACGTCCCCACCAAGAAGAGACTGGTTCAGATATCGGTAGGAGGCAAAGGATATAGAGATCGTGCAGAGCCTTATGATACGTCTACTCATCATGGATCCGAAATTGGAGATGACCAGTACGATGCATTCTATATGCGTGATCAATAGAAGCCTAAGATACTTCCAGATCCTGCTGCAGATAGGCTCTGTGCCTTGGAAAAGAAGATCAAAGCCATAAAGGTAAACAATATCTTCGGTGCCTCTGCCATGAACATGCGTTTGGTATCAAATTTAGTCATCCCGGCTAAATTTAAAACTCCTGATTTCGAGAAATACAAAGGACAGACTTGTCCAAGAAGTCACCTAGTAATGTATTTCAGGAAAATGGCTACTCATACCGAAAATGACAAACTACTTGTACATTGTTTCCAAGACAGTCTAAGTGGAGCATCTCTGAGATGGTACATGAGCTTAGAGCAGGGGCGGAATCAAAGCTGGGAGGATTTGGCTGACACATTTCTCCGTAAATACAAATATAACTTAGATTTGGCACCCGACCGAATGTAGTTGCAAGGGATGGCTATGAAGGAGAGTGAGTCATTTAAAGAATATGCCCAGCGATGGAGGGAGTTGGCTGCTCAGGTAGAGCCACCATTGTCTGAAAAGGAAATGACTGGGATATTTGTGGACACCTTAAAGGACCCGTTCTTTGATCGATTAGTGAGTAGTGCAACATCTGACTTTGCACATCTAGTCATAATTGGAGACCGCATAGAGAAGGGGTTGAAGGATGGAAAGATTCCAGGAGCGGTGACAGCCCCTAGCGCACCGAAAAAGTATTCTGGAGGCTTCCCGAAGAAAAGAAAAGGTGAAACAAATGCCATATCCAGAAACTATAAAGGGAAGCAACAGGCTTCATATGGCCAAGTCACCGTTGTGGTACCCATACCTTACCAACAGCCAATGCAGCAACAACAAATATATCAACCATAACATCAACAACATCATCATCAGCAAAATACTGCACCACCAAGACAATTCAAGCCAAGACCTCCAAGAAGGCAACTTGATCCCCTACCGGTACCTTATAGCCAGATATTCCCATATCTACAAAAAGAAGGCCTTTTGATATTGAGAGAGTTAAAACTAACTGTTTTTCCATATCCACCCGGATACGACGCTAATGCCCATTGTAAGTTTCACATGGGAGCACCTGGTCATACCTTGGAGAATTGTTTCGCATTTTAAAATCGGGTACAAGACTTGATCGAAGCCAAGGCCGTCTCTTTCACTCCAAGACGCCCGAACGTGAACACCAATCCTATGCCAACGCACAAGGATGCTTCTGTCAGTGCCATTGAGGAGAATGATCAAGGCAAATTGATCCGTAAGGTTGAAGAGATTCAAACCCCTATCACCAGGATAGGAGCACAGTTGTTGAAAAGTGGTCTAATCCCTGAGGAGCTAATTGCTCAAGAGAACGATGAAGGGTTGAGGAATTTTATACAACAAATGTTAGACCGGGGCGAGTTACAGATAAATTGTCGTGTCAAGAGCAAGCTCCAGGAAGAGATAGTCGTGGTGGACATCCCTTATGATGAGGTTAAAGTAGAAATACCTATAAGCCCATTGGTGATAGAGTTCCCAGCACCATTCAAATATAAAGATGAGAAGGCAGTCCCATGGATATATCAACCCAGAGCTTTTAAGCAGGGGCAAGAAGATCAACCTTTGATGATCAACGAACCAAATGTCACTTCAATTATGGGGCCAGCAATAATGACGCGTAGTGGCCGAGTGTTCGCACCGAGAACTGCTGATATTTCTGCAAAGACTAAAGGGAAGGAAGCTGTTGTCCAGATCCCCATCCCTAATCAAGAAATGCAAGACATGCACCTGTCCCCTAAAGCTGCAGTCACTCGTGAAGAGGCTGAGGAATTTCTGAGGATAATCAAGAAGATCGATTATAAGGTGGTGGACCAGCTAAATCAAACACCTTCCAAAATATCCATGTTATCTCTACTGCTCAACTCAGAAGCCCACAGGAATTCGTTGTTAAAAGTATTAAGCACCGCACATATCACGAAGGATATAACAATAGAACAGTTTCATGATGTGATAGCTTATGTGACCACTGGGAATTTCTTGGGTTTTAATGATGATGAATTGCAAATCGAGGGAAAGAACCATAACAAGGCCCTCCATATCTCCTTGAAATGCATAGACACTATACTATCAAGGGTATTAGTGGACACAGGTTCCTCATTGAATGTCATGCCTAAGACAACTTTCATAAAGCTACCAATGGAAGAGATAAGTATGAAGCCCAACACCCTAATCATAAAGGAATTTGGTGGCTCAAGGCGAGCAGTGATAGGAGAGGTTGACTTACCAACCAAGATAGGTCCAACTATTTTCAATATCACATTCCGGGTCATTGACATACATCCCGGTTATAGTTTCCTACTTGGGAGACCCTGGATTCATTCCGCAGGTGCTGTCACCTCCACTCTGCATCAAAAACTAAAATTTATTACAAATGACAAGATGATTGTGATTGGAGGAGAAGAAGATATCTTGGTTAGTCACTTGACATCTTTCCGATATATAGAGGTGGACGGTGAAATCACTGAGACACCATTCCAATCCTTGGAAGTGGTAAATATGATGGCCATCCAACAGACCTTGGAGACCCCGAAATCAGGACCATCCATGGCCTCGTGGCAAGGAGCTAAAGCTGTTATGGAAAGTGAAGATGCTCAAGACTGGGGCAAAGTGGTGGAAGTGAAAGAGAAACGAGACAAGTTTGGCCTGGGGTATGACCCATCATCACACAAAGCCGGTAACCAACCTGACAAAGAGAAGATTCCTTCTGTAGAGAAAACGTTCACCAACGCTGGCCACATCTTTGGCAAGCAGGTGGCAATGATCAGTAAAGAAGACTGCGAAGAGGGAGTGTCTAGCTGGATGCATCAATCCGCATCTAATGAAGAACTAACAAAATGGAAGGTTGTGGAAGTTCCCCAAATATTTCAAAAGTAATTTTATTATTTTAGACAAAACCCTGTGCTCTGCCCAAGGCACAGTGGCGTGTTGTAGGGCCTCCTTTATCTTTTTCAAGAGTTTTTATCATTAATGAAATGACGTTTTACATCCAAATTATTGTTCCTTTCCTTTCGTTTTTTTCACAAAAATGGCATCAATTTTTATGCACGCACTTTCTAAATAAACTGCATAAATCATAACATGCAGAAACACCACCGAGACCATTGATAACGACACTGCTAAGGTCCAGTATGGTTTTGATTGTCCAATCTACCAAGATGAAGACGAAGTGGGGGAAGATTGCGAACTCCCTGAACAGTTGGCCAAATTACTCAGACAAGAAGAGAAGGTCATTCAACCACACCAGGAAGACGTTGAAGTTATCAATATGGGAACAGAAGAAGACAAGAGAGAAGTAAGGGTAGGCGCCGCACTTCAAGATACAGTGAAGATAAGATTGATAGAGCTCCTCCACGAATATGACGACGTGTTTGCTTGGTCATACTAGGACATGCCCGGATTAGACACTGATATCGTAACCCATAAGCTTCCCCTTAAAGAAGAATGCCCTGCGGTCAAACAAAAGCTAAGAAGAACTCGACCAGATATGGCTCTCAAGATCAGAGAAGAGGTGAGAAAGCAGTTTGACGCTGGCTTCCTGGAAGTCGCCAAGTACCTACAATGGGTTGCTAACATTGTACTAGTACCGAAGAAAGATGGAAAAGTCCGCATGTGCGTAGACTACCGAGACTTAAACAGAGCTAGTCCCAAAGACGATTTCCCATTACCTTACATTGATGTATTGGTGGATAACACAGCTCAGTTCTCCATGTTTTCCTTTATGGATGGTTTCTCTAGATACAACCAAATTAAAATGGATCCCGAGGACATGGAGAAGACCACGTTCATTACCCCTTGGGGCACCTTTTGTTACAAAGTAATGTCGTTTGGATTAAAGAACATTGGGGCAACATATCAACGCGCCATGGTGACAATCTTTCACGACATGATTCATGAAGAGATTGAGGTGTATGTCGATGACATGATTGCCAAATCCCAGACAGAAGAAGAACATACCACTAACCTGGGGAAACTGTTAGGAAGTTGAGGTTGAGACTTAATCCCAACAAATGCACATTTGGGGTTCGATCTGGGAAGCTTTTAGGATTTATTGTAAGCCAAAAAGGAATTGAAGTAGATCCTGACAAGGTTCGAGCCATTCAGAACATGCCTGCACCGAAGACTGAAAAGGAGGTTCGTGGTTTCTTGGGGAGACTAAATCACATCGCCATGTTTATCTCTCACCTTACTGTAACATGTAAACCAATATTCAAGCTTCTGAGGAAAAATCAAGACATGGAGTGGAACGATGACTGCCAAATAGCCTTCGACAAAATCAAAGAATACTTGCAAGAGCTACCGATTCTAATGCCCCATGCCGAAGGGAGACCTCTCATCATGTATCTAACCGTGCTCAATGATTCCATGGGTTGTGTATTGGGACAACAAGATGATACTGGTAGAAAACAGTATGCCATATATTATCTGAGCAAAAAGTTTAATGAATGCGAGACCAGATATTCACTACTCGAGAAGACTTGTTGTGCACTCGCATGGGCTGCTAAGCGTCTCAGGCAGTACATGTTAACTCACACGACTTGGTTGGTATCTAAAATGGATCCCATCAAGTACATATTCGAGAAACCAGCTCTCACTGGTAGAATTGTCCGATGGCAGATGTTGTTGTCAGAATATGATATCCAATATGTTGCGCAAAAAGCGATCAAAGGAAGCATATTGGCAGACCATCTTGCTCACCAACCACTGGAGGATTAGCAATTTTTGAAGTTCGACTTCCCCGATGAGAATATCATGGCTGTTAAGGATGTTGAAGACTCTGAACTAGAGGAAAGTCTTGAGCCAAGAGCAGGTTGGACGCTTATGTTTGATGGTGCCTCAAATGCAATAGGCCATGGAATTGGGGCAGCGTTGCTGTCTCCCACGAATTTCCATCTACCGTTCACCGCAAAGCTCTGTTTTACCTGCACAAACAACATGGCCGAGTATGAAGCTTGCATACTAGGGTTAGAAGAAGCTATTGAGTTAAAGATCAAGATACTAGAAGTATTCGGGGACTCCGCGCTAGTCATACATCAGATTAGAGGCGATTGGGAAACAAGACATGCTAACCTAATTCCATACCGGGATTACGTGTTGAAGCTACTCCCAAAGTTCGACGAAATCACTTTCTCTCATATTCCTCGAGAAGAGAGTCAGATGGAAGATGCCTTAGCAACTTTGGCTTCCATGTACAAATTAATATGGCCCAACTATCAGCCTCATATTGAAATTAGGCGCTTTGATGAACCTGCTCATTGCCTGACGACAGCAGAAGAGCCAGATGGTAAACCCTGGTTCTTTGATATCAAACAGTATCTGGAGAAGCGGGAATATCCGGCAGAGGCTTCCAGCCTTAACAAAAGGACCCTCCGGAGGTTGGCATCAAAGTTCCTTTTGAATGGAGAGGTATTGTACAAACAAAACTACGACATGGTCTTGTTGAGGTGTGTAGACAAACACGAAGTTGATCAGCTTATGAGGGACATACACGAAGGGTCTTTCGGTAGGCACGCCAATGGGCATGCCATGGCAAAGAAAATCCTAAGGGCAGGTTACTACTGGTTGACGATGGAAGCTGACTGTTATCATTACACCAGAGCATGCCACAAATTCCAGATCTATGCTGACAAAATACATGTACCACCTACCCCGTTGAATGTCATAGCATCACCTTGACCTTTCTCTATGTGGGGCATCGACATGATTGGAATGATAGAACCCAAGGCATCAAATGGACACAGATTTATCTTGGGGGCCATAGATTACTTTACCAAATGGGTGGAAACGCATCTTATGCGCATGTCACGAAGCACGTAGTCGCCCGTTTCTTAAAAAATCACATCATATGTCGATATGGGATTCCCGACAAAATCATCACTAATAATGGGTCCAATCTCAACAACAAGACCATGGACGAGTTATACACAACGTTCAAAATCGAGCATCACAACTCGTCACCCTATCGACCTAAGATGAATGGGGCTGTTGAAGCTGCAAATAAAAATATCAAGAAAATCATCCAAAAGATGGTGGTCACGTACAAAGATTGGCATGAGATGTTACCTTTTGCACTACATGGCTATCGCACGTCGGTACGAACTTCAACAGGGGCAACCCCTTACTCCTTGGTATACGACATGGAAGCAGTTCTCCCTATAGAAGTGGAGTGCCCTCGATGAGAGTCTTGATTGAGGCTAAGCTAGACGAGGCAGAATGGGTTCAATCAAGGTACGACGAGCTCAACCTTATTGAGGAGAAACGCTTGAAAGCGTTAGGTCACGGTCACCTCTATCAGAGGTGTCGCAACGCGAAAAACAACCGACGGAAAAAAAAACAAACAAACAGAGCCGCCACCGTGCGTTATTTATCCCAAAGAAGGGAAAGGAAACGCTCGAAGTAAACCTGGAAAGGAAATGGTCTTGCGACCGGAGATTACAAGGTACGGGAGTCGGTTACGCAAGGGGAAGGTATTAGCACCCCTCACGTCCGTCGTACTCGACGGGATTCACGCTCAAGAGAATAGAATAAGGTTGCTCAATAACTGCTCAAAAAGAATGCACACACACTGGAATAAAACACAGATGGAAGAAGACGGAAGCGGACTCGGCAGGATGTCGCATCCTGGGCCTACGTAGTTTGTCAGAAACAAACATCAGAGTCGATGTAGTTCGGGGAAATGGGAAAAGGGCTCGCTAGGATATCGCATCCTATGCCTACGTATCTCATCTAGAATGAGAATCAGAGCTACCGTAGTTCGGCTAACGCACGCCGAAACAAAACACACGCAAAGACGCTGAGACGTCAAAAGAAACACACAAATGGAAACAGACTGCCAATGGCTGGTCTTACGTCCGACTCCGAACAAAAGAAACACAAACAGGAAACCGAATGCCAATCGCTGGGCTTACATCAGACTCCAAACAAACACAACAGACGGGAAACCGAATGCCAATCGCTAGGCTTACATCAGACTCCAAACACACACACAACAAACAGGAAACCGAATGTCAATCGCTGGGCTTACATCAGACTCCGCAAACAAACAACAACAGACGGGAAACCGAATGCCAATCGCTGGGCTTACACCAGACTCCAAACACACACGCAAAGCAGAAGGGTTGAAAAAGAAAAGGGTGGAACACACAGCCTAATAGGGAGTCTGAAACTCGAGCCTAGTAACTGTCAAGCAAAACACACACAAAAGAAAAAAAGGTTGCCCGGAGAGATCTCGCACAATCTCCTGCCTACGTACCTCATCTGGTATGACGATCAGGGCGACGTAGTTCCCCTTAACAGGGGAGAAACTTTCTCCTAACCAGAGACCGGGAAATAACAGACTAAAAGGGAGACTAACTCGAGCCTAATAGTCATCAACACGTAGTGCGAGCAAGATGAAAGACTCAACTGAATAGCAGGGGATGGATTGCACATCCCTTCTATCTGCCAATTCCTCTTCACTTAGGAGGTCTTAATATGTAACCATGCCTCATTGAGGTCTTTAGCACAAAATTAAACAATCAAGAACATGGCCTCTTAAGGAGGGCTTCAGACAGGTGCCTGCCAAAGATAGCAGGTCTTCCAGACTACATGGAGTTCAAGAGATTACCTAAGTGGTATGCCAACAACAAGCAAAGCAAAGCAACTCAAATAATGAGTTAAAGCGGCTAAAGTACCTGTAAGAAAATCAAACAAGTCAATATTCACATTCAGACAACCAAACAATCAACAACAGTCAGACAATCCCAATATGCACAACAAGTAAGCCATAGAAGGCAAACACTCAAGTGATTCACTACCAAAGGACCTACAAAATAACCAAAGGTTAGTAAACAAGGCAAATGGCAAAGCTCAAATGATGAGGCAACATCAACCATGTAGATGAATGCTTGATCCTGAAAGACAAAGCTCAAATTGTGAGTTCAAACCCCTAGGGCAAAGCCTAGGGTCAAAAGTGAAGCGAAAAATCAAAACAGCAACCAATATTCAACATAAAGCTCATTTAAACAAGTGAGAACATGTCCTAAAAAGGACCAAATCTAAATCAAATGGCAAAGTCATTCATTGCACAAGATAAGGCAAAAGGTACACAAGGTGATCACAATTGGACATGAAGAATCAAAATTACATATTAAAATAGAAATGAATCAAACAATCATGAAACTTTTTATGTGCATACAACATGTCAAACACAATCATCATGCCAAAAATTAGAATCAACAGAACTCAATTGACCTAGAAATGAAAATGCACAAGTATGACATCTAATTGTGTGACACACATTGTCACACCTAAAGTTTATGTGTCTAAAACAGAGATGAAAAATTCTAAAAATGCACAACCAAGCCTCAAAAATCATGGAACATGTTGGGAATCAGCATACAAAATTTCATGGCATTTGGACAATGTATGAGCATTTCACAATAGAATGAATGAAGCATGTCACATATGCATACATGTCCAAAAGATCAAACACATTTTAATTTCCAGAAATGATAAAATTCAAAAATCAGTACCAAAAAATAATAGACAAACACATGATCATGTAGAAAAAAATTGGGAATGATTTGGATCATTATTCTATTTTTTATGATTTTTTGAATGAGCATGCATAAAAATGAAATAAAAATTGCAAAACATGAAAATAATGAAATGAATTATGAAAATGTGGAAATGCATTCAGGCAAGTTCGAACAGCCGCGCCTCAAAAACGACATCGTATCACTAAGTAAGGGAATAATTGACAAAACAGAACGCTAGCGCATGGTGTCGAACACGGTACGCAAGGGATAATAGCGCTTACACAGTAACAGTTGAAGACTGAACCAGAAACCCTAGTGCACTATTCACTCACGGCGAGGCACGGCGGAAACCACCGTCTTCTTCATGAAGACGGTGGATGAACAGTGAACAACATCAATTTTTTTCTAGAAATCGCGAACCAATACATCATTCAAAAGCCTATCTCATGCACAATCCAAATCCACCATTATTTTGGTCTAATTCCTCATAAATCATGCAAATCGAAGAAGAACATTTTTCAACATCAAACTTTAACTTCACATAACTCCACGAATACTCAACCAAATTTCAAGATTTTTATATCAGAATGATCAGGAAGCAAAGATCTATAACATCATGCACATAAAAAAGAGAATTAAGATACTCGAAAACCTAACCTCTTGAAGATCAATCAATGGCAGCAGTGGATCCAGGTACCTAGCAATGTCCAGATCAACTCTATCAACTTTGTTATGAAGCCTAAAGCACGAATCAACTCTTGGAAAGGCTTGGATCTAGCTCAAAGTTCAATTTCCATTGCCATGTTCTTGAGCTTGCACACCTTGATTCTTCACAAAATGCTTCAATCCAGAGCTTGAATTCTCCCAAATGATGATCAAGAAACCAGAATATGCAATAAAAATTATGTGTTACTTGAAGAATTTTTGAATTTGGAAGAAGAGAAATTTTGGAGGGAAAACTTGGATCTAGATCTAGAATGATGAATTGTGAGAAATTCTGTTAGGATTAGGGCTTTATATGTTATGTTAATCCATTTGCTAATTACACTTAGGCATGGCTAATGAAATTTTAGGGAGAAATAAGGTGTAATGCCAAATTGATTTTTCACCCCATGCATGCAACATGAACGTGAACAGTACCACATGACCATGCAATTACACTTAAAATCATCTTATGAACATGATAAAATGGTTAAAAAACTCATGATGCACCAAATTCAAATTCATGATTTTCCCTCCAAAATGAGCATGAATGAGCAAATGGTCATGTGATGAAATTTCATGCAATGCCTTGATGGATTTGGAAAATATGAGTCATGACAAGCATTATGCAAAAAGAGGCACTCAATTTGGGGTTTTAGATCAAAAGTTATGGCTTGTTGAAGTTCCATGCACACTTGGCAATGATTTGATCATATCTTCTCAACCATTCATCATAAATTCATGATCTTGGACTTTTCGAAAATGGGAGAGAAAGATCTTCAAATTTCATGTTGAACAAAACTTCATTTGAAACTTCTTTGATGATGTAAAATCAAGTTGAATTTTGACCAAAATCTTTCCATTTTTGGAAACTTTCAATTACAGGTCACTTTCCATTTTTGGAAACTTTTGATCTGACCTCAAATTCTTCAAGATATGTGTTTGCAATGATAAATGAACTTCTTTGGGACATGAATGAAGTGTCTCAAACCATCTCTCCACCTCCTAGCCCTCAGTTGACTTTCTATTGACTTTTATGGGCCCTAGATGACTTGAACATGCATTGTGGACTTTGAGCCTCTACCACCTGAGGAAATGGCTCAGAAATGAACCCCTTAGCTCCAATAAGCTCTCCACATCTCCCTCTCAATAGAATACTTCACCTCCTTAAGAATCCCTGGTTGGAAAAGAAGTCATTGATTAGGGTTGACCAGAGGTCAAAACCCTAATCTAAAGGAAATTGAGCATGCACAATGAACCCCTTGAGGATGACATAACCATGATGATGATGATGTACCCTTGAAATCAAGATAATGCTCAACCTCCTTGAAGAACCAAGAAAACCCTAATTGAAGCACAAACCCTCAGATGGTTGGTGATCAATTCAATAAGACCCTCAGGCTTGAACTATACAACTTCTCCATCTTTGACAAGACCTTAGAGGATGACTTGTTTATTTTCACATGATATGCAATATGAAAATGCCTAATGTCCTAAAACATGAAATGAAATATGCTAAGCTAGTCCCAAGAAGAGGAGGGCAAATTTTGAGGTGTTACAGCTGCCCCTATTCAATCCACTGTGAACCTGTCGATATGAACAGCCTCGGCTTTCAGATGATCAGGGTGAAGAGTGATTGAATACCAAGAACAGACGAACAACTTTCGCTCCGCTGGGGATTATTATATATTTTTTTTGCTTTTCTTGAACCCCAAAACTTTCTTTGATTGATTTTTTTTGCTTTTTCTTGGACCCCGAACAAATATTTTCGCGCGTATGATCCCTGATCCCCGCATTTGAACCCCGACAACTTCATAACACTCCTGTTTGCCAAATCATGAACCCCGTTCTCCAGTTGAACCCCAGTCGCCTGACGATAACTCGTGATCGCCGGTGTGAACCCCGCTCTCCAGAAAACACCTTGTGTCTCCCTTTCTCCATTTGAACCCCGCTCTCCAGAAAATGCCCAGCACTTCCTTCTCTCCATTTGAACCCCGTTCTCCATTTTCTTGTGATAATTCCGCTGGCAACACTGGAAATAACACCTAAACACCACTCTGATGGCGACATATCAGAGGGTACACCTTCACAGAAGGAAGGTAACATGTGCATTTCTTCCTCAGAAGATACCCATAACGACTTCTGTTGGCCTCGCCAAAGTCTAAGGTGACACCCGATCGGAAGACAATCCTGAGGACCTCATCCCGGATATAATCTTCAACTCCAATCTCCATTTGAACCCCGTTCTCCAGAAAATGCCGCAACACTTCCTTTTTTCCATTCTTCGATTTTCGCGCTGATCGCGTAACGTTCTTTGATTTTATTTCCATCTCCGCCCGACGGAAAATTTTCCTCTAATATCGCACTACTGGGGAACATTGTTGCTCTAACGTCATGATGCTAAACTCCTCAGAGTAACATCTTCTAACTTCTATCTCGCACGACAGAAATCTCCTCCAGTATCGCACTACTGGGGAATACCATTGACCCAACGTCACGATGCTAAGCTCCTCAGAGTAACATCTTCCAACTTCCGAAACCAATCCTCAAACGGTAACCACGGCTTGAGACTAGCTTATGCTTGCAATGATGATACATGATTTTTTTTAGCGTAATGCTCCACAACCATGGAAATGCTACGCAATTAGCTATGCAATATGTTATGCTTATCTACACGATGAATGCCTAAAAAAGTATCCCCCTCAAGGGACTCTACTGGGAAGCTCGAGGCACTCTGCTGAGGAACTCGATATCGCTCCAATCTCCACCCTGCTGGGAAATAGCAATGCCGCTGGGGAAAGGACAACCCTCAACAGGGATGAACTCCACTGGACCCGATCCGCTTGGGGACTTCGCTGGGAGACAGCTACCAACGCACTCTGCGGGGAAAACAGCAATCTTCGACTTGCTGGGGAAATAACAACCTCCACCCTGCTAGGGAAATAACCTCAGGCCTGGTTGTCGAAGAAACACCGACCTCGAGCCTGGTGGGGAGAACAACATATCTGATACGGAACACCTGTCGACTCGTCGAACTCTGGCATTCACTATCTAACCACAGTGTCAGCTTTCCACTTTTGAGAACTCCCAGACTCGTCTGGACTTTTCTGATTCATCACCTTGTATTCTTGACTTCTTCGTACTCTACGGAGATCGATCCCCTCAAATTGGTATCAACTTTCCAATTCTTCAGACTTTGAAGAGTCTTCTTGATTAATCCTCAAGGATCGTCGCCATTCTTTCACCGTCTTTTCAGCATTCTTCAATTCCTCGTCCCCGATTGGACTCTGCGGGGATCTTTCATCAAAAAGCTTCACATCACAACCTGCAAGTGAGTGAAAATACCTAACAGCCCCTGCAAAAGAGATCGTTAGATAAAAACGTGCCCCAGGTGTGCCAAAATTTCAACACTTGGGTCACTCAACCTTCCGAATAAGATTTCAGGTTTTTCAATCTTATAAACATGCATTGGAAGGGATCTCCATGTCTCAAAATGCAAAGATTCTTATCAAAATAAACTGATGTTTTTGCAATCAAAGCGGTAATGAAAACAAAAAACAAAATTATTTGACTGAATATGCATTTTATTGATTGAAAAAGGTGGCTCGTGAATGAGCAATACAAAGGAAGCAACTCCTGAAAAGAGGTAATTGCACACAAAAGGAAAATCTATCCTAATGGAAATGTGAACCCGTGATCTCATCGAGTTCCAACTCGGTTACACCCCATATATCCTCAAGACTCTCCGTACTTTCTGCCTTCTGAACAAGACGCTTCCGACTGATCTCTACCGGGGATTATCCATGGTTCCTTAACCAAAGCACAAACGATCATGCTAGACGCAGTTGTTCGTTTCAATCCCTCTTTTGCCTGGACCGCCCTTTCGGGTTTTCAGTCCACCAGGATACCCTTTTTTGCCCAAGCCGCCCTTGCGGGGTTTTCGACTTGCCGAGTATACAGTTTCTTTTCTTATTTTTATCCCTAATTTTTGCCCGAACTTTTTTCATTTTTTTTCTTGGTTCGCCGGGATGCCCCTTTTTGCCTGGACTATTTTATTCTTTTCGTCCAGCGGGTCTCTTATACGAAGTATTTTTTAACTGTGTCCGCATTCACAGGGGATGGAAAATCCTCGCCATCCATGGTCGTCAACAACAAGGCTCCGCCAGAGAAAACCTTCTTGACCATGAACGAACCTTCATAATTGGGTGTCCACTTGCCCCTACGATCGTTTTGAGGAGGAAGGATCCTTTTCAACACCATGTCTCCTACGTGATATACCCGAGGTCGTACCTTTCGGTCAAAAGCACGCTTCATCCGCTGCTGGTACAACTGCCCATGGCAGATGGCCGCCAGCGTCTTTTCCTCAATCAGGCTCAACTCTTCGTACTGAGTCCTTACCCATTCAGCTTCTTCTAATTTCACGTCCATCAGGACTCTCAACGAAGGAATCTGAACCTCAACCGATAACACGGCTTCCATCCCATACACAAGCGAGAAAGGCGTTGCCCCAGTAGATGTACGCACCGAGGTTCGGTACCCATGCAATGCAAACGGCAACATCTCATGCCAATCCTTATAGGTCACGACCATCTTCTGCACAATCTTCTTAATATTCTTATTGGCTGCCTCAACCGCCCCATTCATCTTCGGACGATAAGGAGAAGAATTGTGATGCTCGATCTTGAATTCCCGGCACAGTTCTGCCATTATCTTATTGTTGAGATTAGAACCATTATCAGTAATGATTCTTTCGGGAACCCCATATCTGCAAATGATGTCTCTCTTGAGGAATCTGGCAACGACTTGCTTCGTCATGTTTGCATAAGAGGCTGCTTCCACCCACTTGGTGAAGTAATCGATAGCCACCAATATGAACTGGTGCCCATTCGAAGCCGTAGGCTCAATCTTTTCGACCATATCAATGCCCCACATAGCAAATGGCCACGGAGATGACATCAAACTCAATGGGTTTGGAGGTACGTGCACCTTGTCAGCATAAATCTGGCATTTATGACACTTCCGCACGAAATTGAAACATTGGGCCTCCATCGTCATCCAATAATATCCAGCTCTTAACAATTTCTTCACCATTGCATTCCCACTGGCATGGGTACCAAACGACCCCTCGTGTACTTCTTTCATCAATTGGCTTGCTTCTTTATCATCAACACATCTGAGCAAAACCCAATCGAAATTTCGCTTATACAAAACCCCATCCTTGTTCAGATAGAACACCATGGCCAACCTCCTCAGAGTCTTTCGGTCCTTCTTGGATGCTCCCTCAGGATATTCTTGGGTCTCCAGATAGCGTTTGATATCATAATACCACGGCTTCTCATCATCAGGAAATGTGTCAACAGCAAACACATAAGCCGGTCTATCCAGACGTCCCACCTCAACATTGGGGAACTGATTCCACCACTGCACCTTAATCAAAGCGGCCAGAGTAGCCAAAGCATCTGCTAAAGGGTTCTCTTCTCTCGGCACATGATGTAATTCCACCTTGGTGAAAAACGTCAACAATCTCCTCGTATAATCCCGGTATGGAATTAAATGAGATTGATGCGTATACCATTTTCCGTTAACCTGATTCACGACCAAAGTTGAATCTCCATGTATAACAAGGTTTATGATCCGCAAATCAATCGCCTCTTCAATACCCAGGATACAAGCTTCGTATTCAGCCACGTTGTTGGTGCACTCAAATGTTAGCCGAGCAGCAAAAGGAATATGGGATCCTTTCGGCGTAACCAAAACAGCACCAACTCCACTACCATTCACGTTAACGGCCCCATCAAACATCAGAATCCATTCGGATTCAGGGTCAGGCCCCTCCTCCGGGATCGGCTCCTCACAATCTTTCGATTTGAGAAACATGATGTCCTCATCAGGGAAATCAAACTTCAGCGGTTGATAATCCTCAATGGGTTGCTGGGCGAGGTAATCAGACAATACACTCCCCTTGATCGCCTTCTGAGAGGTATACTGGATATCATATTCGGTTAAAATCATTTGCCACCTCGCAACCCGTCCGGTCAATGCTGGCTTCTCAAAAATATACTTAATCGGATCCATCTTGGAAATCAATAAAGTGGTATGAACCAGCATATACTGTCTCAGTCGGCGAGCAGCCCATACCAAAGCACAACAAGTTTTCTCGAGCAGTGAATATCTTGTTTCACAGTCGGTAAACTTTTTGCTAAGGTAGTAAATCGCATGCTCTTTTCGACCAGACTCGTCATGCTGCCCCAATACACACCCCATGGACCCCTCGAGGACCGTCAAGTACAGAATTAACGGTCGTCCCTCCACAGGAGGCATCAGAATCAGAGGCTCCTGCAAATACTCTCTTATCTTTTCAAATGCCGCTTGGCAATCATTATTCCACCTGACCGTTTGATCTTTTCTCAACAACTTGAATATAGGTTCACACGTGGCCGTTAGATGAGATATGAACCGTGAAATGTAGTTCAATCTACCTAAGAAACCACAAACCTCTTTCTCTGTTCTCGGTTCAGGCATTTCTCGTATTGCTTTTACTTTAGCAGGATCAACCTCGATTCCTCTTTCGCTTACAATAAACCCCAGCAATTTACCGGACCGCACTCCGAAAGTGCACTTATTCGGATTCAACCTCAGTCTGAACTGTCTCAGTCGATCAAACAGCTTGGCCAGATCCACCAAATGCCCCTCTTCTGTTTGGGACTTTGCTATCATGTCATCAACATAGCATTCGATTTCATGATGAATCATATCATGAAACAAAGTCACCATAGCTCTCAGATAGGTAGCACCGACGTTCTTGAGATCGAATGGCATCACCTTGTAACAGAAAGTGCCCCACGGTGTGATGAACGTTGTTTTCTCCATATCATTTGGCGACATTTTAATTTGATTATAGCCAGAAAAGCCATCCATGAAGGAAAACACCGAGAATTGAGCTGTATTATCTACCAACACATCGATGTGAGGTAATGGAAAATCATCCTTCGGGCTAGCTCTATTCAGATCCCGGTAGTCCACACACATTCCCACCTTCCCATCCTTCTTCGTGACAGGCACAATGTTCGCGACCCAAGGCGGATAATTAGTGACAGCTAGGAAACCAGCATCCAACTGCTTCTGCACTTCCTCTTTGACTTTCATGGCCATCTCGGGTCGAGTTCTGCGCAACTTCTGCTTCACTGGAGGACAGTCTTCTCTCAATGGTAGCTTGTGCACCACGATATCGGTATCCAACCCTGGCATATCCTGATAGGACCAGGCGAAGATATCAACATACTCTTTCAACAAGGCTACCATTCTGCTCTTAACATTTGCCTCCAAAGCAGCCCCAACTTTCACTTCTTTCCTGACCTCGTCGGTACCCACATTCACAATTTCAACTTGCTCCTCATGCGGCTGAATCACCTTCTCCTCTTGTTTTAACAACCTGGCTAATTCCTCTGGCAGTTCATAATCATCTTCGCCTTCTTCTTTGGCATGATAGATCGGATTGTCGAAGTCATATGAGAGTGTAACAGGATTGTTATCAATGAGATCCGGAGAAAGATCGCATCTGCATGAATGTTGATTCATGCATTGCTTTAGAACCGGAGCGAAGCAAATTAAAAGGAAAATGAAAACAAACGTTGCCATTTTTATTTTTGTTTTTTAAACTGCAAAAATAAATGAAAAACAGGGAACGCCGCTTTTAATGAAAAAAACATCCTTTTATTTATGATGCAAATATTGCAAAATGAAACATGAGGTGGCCCTTACAATGAACCATTACGCTTCGGGAAAAACGTATGGCTTTCATGCAGACAGAATTGAAAAACAGGAAATATTACTCTTCACGTAGAGTGACAGTGATGATCTTTTCGGCCTTCCAGTTCTGGATCTCCATCCCTGGTACGCACGGTTTTATCCACTGATCAATCTCACAGTCACTATCGACCTCTTCACCCACCATACAAATGTGATCTGGATCTAGCATTCCAGCACTGGTGAACGTGACCGGTTGACGACGTCCTCTGCCTTGCCCAGACGAGCCTCGACCCGGCTGATAACCAACCCCGAATCTGTCTTCCTTGGCGGCGATGTCAATCATCTTTCCCCAACCTGGGGCTTCTCCGCTCTTCACCACCTCAGCGGCCTGTTTATATGAAGAAATGGACGGCTTCTTCTCCTCCTTAACAAAAATGGCATTCTCCACCTTAACGGTTTCAAATGCTTGACTTGGTGTTTCCCATATTTCACCGTCCATTTCAACATACTTGAACGATGACAGGTGGCTGACGAAGATATCTTCCTCCCCACAAACTGTGACGACCTTCCCGTCTCAGATATACTTCAATTTCTGGTGCAAAGTCGAAGTCACTGCCCCAGCAGCGTGTATCCATGGGCAACCCAACAAGCAACTGTATGCCGGCTGAATATCCATGACATGAAACACAAACTTAAACACCTCGGGCCCGATCTTCACAGGGAGCTCCACTTCCCCGAACACAGCCCTCTTGGACCCATCAAAAGCTCTCACCACCAGGTCAGTGGGCCTCAAGATTAACCCTTCACAGTCCAGCTTCGCCAGGGCCTTCTTAGGCAACACATTGAGTGACAAGCCGGTATCCACCAACACATGCGAAAGCACTGCTCCTTTACACTCCATTGCAATGTGTAATGCCCTATTATGATTACGCCCATCCACAGTCAAATCCAGATCAGTGAAACCCAGCCCATGGCTGGCATTGACGTTTGACACCACTGTCTCTAGCTGATTAATCGTTATCTCTTGAGGAACATAGGCTCTCTTCAGTATTTTCAACAAAGCCTCTCTATGCCCCTCTGAGCTCAGTAGCAGAGATAAGATTGAGATTTTGGACGGCGTCTGCTGCAGATGGTCAACAAGCTTATACTCTGACTTCTTGATGATCCTCAGAAATTCCTCAGCTTCATCATCAAGTTCTTTTTCCTCCCCACCAGGCGCCGGTGTCACCACAGGAGTACCCTCGCTCACCACCTGCTTCCCTCTCGCCCTGGCTAAAGCCTCGGCCTTATCTTTCTTTTCTTTTTCTCCCTCTCCACTCCTCAAAGTGTCAGGTGCGAACAACCTTCCACTGCGAGTGAAACCACTGGGTCCGGCATTATCCACCTTTGAAACGGTGGTTTCACCTGCAGCCTGATCTTCCTGCTTCTCCCCATTACAGTAAACCTCTCCACCTTAATCCCATGGCACAGCATCGTCGTTGTCATAAGGAATAGGCCCAGGTACCGTGATGGTAACTGGAGCCGCATCTGCCAGCGCTGACAAATCGACCGGATCAAAGTAGATGGTTATGGTGGAGACACTCTCCCTCTCTAAATCAACCTTCTCAAGTCTGAGGCTTCCCTCATCCATCATCCTCTGGACAGCCTCCCTCAACAAAACACACCCATTAGGAGCCACGGTGCATGTAGCACAACAATCAACACAACCTGGGAAGACCCCATTCTGCAACAACTGCCTCTTGACCTCAGCCAATGGAGTCTTCAACTGATCTATATCCGTCACCCAGATTCGTCCCTTATCCTCAGAAATTGCATGCACCCCCATCTGACCATGAGCGGGCATGGGATTAGCATTCACATTCGGAGATGGTGCAAAATTGATTGCCTTAGAATCCACCAGGTCATGGACAACATGCTTAAAAGCTTTACAATTCTCCACATTGTGTCCAGGGGCACCAGAGTGGAATTCACATTTAGCATTTTCATCATAATTGGCCGGCCTCTGATCTGGTCTCAACGGAGCCAACGTCCTCAGCTGGACCAACCCCAAATCTTTCAATTTCTTCAGCAAGAATGAGTAGGTCACAGGTGGTCTATCAAATTGACGATCATTCATTCGCCCTCTCACCTGATACCCGGCCCTCTGCGGTCTCTGTTGAAATGGTTGTCATTGCTGTTGCGGTTGTTGTTGTTGTTGTTGTTGATTATCAGCAGGAATTGTTACCGCAGCAGTGTGCTGGTAGTAACGATCCCTACTCTGTCCTCTTTGGGCATACACAGCACTTGTATCACCCTCCTTCTTTCGCTGGCTATTACCGAAGGGCTTCTTCGATCCAGACGATGAAGCGTTACCTTGTATCTTCCCCAGCTTCAACCAGCTTTCTATTCTTTCCCCAGCCACTACAATATCAGCAAAGTTGGTAACCGGGCATCCCACCATTCTCTCTGCAAATGTCCCCTGAAGGGTACCCATAAATAGGTCAGACATCTCCCGATCTACCAACGGAGGATGGACTCTGGCCGCCAACTCCCTCCATCTCTGTGCATATTCTTTAAACCCTTCACCAGGCTTCTGAGACATACCCTGTAGCTGGGTACGGCTAGGAGCCATGTTAGCATTAAATTGATACTGTTTAAAGAACGCATCTCCGAGATCCTGCCAGCTCTTGATATCTGAAGATTTCAGCTTGGTATACCATTCCAGGGACCCACCAGACAGACTGTCCTGGAAGAAGTACATCCAAAGTTTCTGGTCCATTGTATAAGCAGAAATTTTTCGGACAAAAGCCTGGAGATGAGTTTCCGGGCAAGAACTCCCATTATACTTGTCAAACGCAGGCGCTTTAAACTTTTGTGGGATCACAATCCCCTCAACCAGCCCCATGTTCGACATGTTGACAACCCCCGGAGTAGCATAACTTTCCAAAGCCCTTATCTTCTCAGCCAGCACCTGAATTTCTTCGTTGGGTGGTTGGACACCGTATTGACCAAACTGTTCATTCAGCACGGAGAACTGGTCTTCCTCTCTATCCTCCTCGGCCCCAAAGAAAGGAGGAAACAGACTATCCTTCAGATTATTGCCCACCGGACCTGGTCCACCGCCTGTAGCAGTACCAAAACCACCACCATTATTGATCACCACCCCAGCAATAGTCTTCTTTCTGAGATCTCCTCCATCTCTTGATCCACCGAGACCATTGTTGGACACACCTTCCTGATTATTACCACTGTTGGCAGCCGAAGCCCGCTCGAGCTTTTCCACCTTATCAGTAAGTGCTTTCTGTCCCAAAGCAAGCCCCTGCATAACATTGATCAGTTAACCCATTTTCTCCTTCAACTCGAGAATATCTGTGTTGGGTAGATCCATCAGCTTGGATTTGTTACGCCTGGTAGGGTATCTATGTGGACGTGTTACGTGCAAGGGAATGATTCTACGTGCGCGAGCAATGATTCCTGAAACAATCAAGCACGTTAGAAACTGACACCTGCAAAATAGAAGACAAGTTATTATGATTCATGCATGAATGCAATGTCTATCCATATGAGGAACACTCTGTCTTTCGATCCTGGTTTCATCGAGATAGATAATAATTTGCCAGCAACATTCTGATGTAAATCATCTGGTTTCACCATACAAAGAAGAAAATTATGATTTAGCAAAGATATCACCCAACCATGTGTGTGCTATGTGAGTGCATACAGGAAAGCAAATAAAGCTTGAAGATCAATCACTGAATGATGACAATCACTGTATATCAAGAGTGCACCATATGTGCAAAATTCATACATCAAGTCTGATACAGATCAAATACAATTCTCCAGAATCAGAAAGAAAATACAAGCAAGTGAATTCCGTCAACATGCCTGACGGTAATCCACACATAACAACAAAAGTCTAGTCTGCAGACGGTCCCACAGAAGGCCCCACATCATCAACCATCCTGGTAAACTTCACGGCGAACCTGAGCTCAGTGTTCTCCTGCTGCAGTCTTCCTATCTCCTTCTGGTGAATCTTCATCTGTCGGAAATAATGATCCCTCTCAGCAAGATAGTGATCTCTCTCAGCAATAATCTTCGCTTTCTCTGCTTCCCATTCCGTGGTAAGGACTTTGGCTCTAGCATCTCTCTGATTCTTCACAAGGATCTGCCTCCTCTTCTCATCTTCAATGACCTTCAAAGCTCTAGCCAACTTCTCCTTGGTGATGTCATGCTCCTTCGTAGATGACTCCAAAGCTTGGCCGGTCTTGCGGTAATAGGCGGTATCTATCTCAAAGCGCTTCACCTCCAAGGCATGCCTCTTATCCTGGTCTTCTATTTTCCCTTTGATTTCCTGATTAGCCATTTGAATCCTAGCAACACTCATCTCCAACTCAATCTTCTCTGCTTGCAACTGATCTCTGGCTTTCTTCATCTCAAGAAACTCTTCCATGCTGACAGAAGAACATGGCCCCTCAATCAATGGACACCAAGGATCACCCCCAGGAAATGGTAGATGCGTGAGCTCAATCCTCTTTCTGAGCCAATCATCAAATAGAGGAAAAGACCTGCTATTAACCTTACCAAAAGGAACCTTGCCCTTTCTCTGAATGTTACGCCATGCTCCGGACACTTGCCTCAACCGTGTCGGATTACCCTCAGCCGGGAAGTAGAAAGACTCTTGAATCTCACACTTAAGAGGAGGAACCTCCATAGCAAACCCCATTTGTCTCCTAAGAAGCGTCGGGTTGTAATTAATGCAACCCTGAACTCCTATGAGACGCACATTGGGAAAGCTCCCACAACTGTAAATGAAGTCTCGTCCAGCCACACCATTGTGAGTCCAAGCTACGTCCTTGGCTCGCAAACCCATCAACTTGGTCGCCCAATTCACAGTATGGTCAAGAAGAACAAAAGAAAAGGCACCTCTGGAAGGCAAATACCCCATGAACCACTTGTACAGCAGTGGAGCACAACATCTGATCAAACCACCCCGCCGTTTCTCGTTCCGATTATGGACCGAGTAATAGACATCCCCAACCAAGGTAGGAATAGGATTCCTCTGCACAAACAGCCTGATGGCATTAATGTTCACAAAGTTATTCTGATTAGGGAACAAGATGACTCCATAAACGCTTACAGCAATCAAAGCACAAACGATCCTCCAATTACCCAAAACAGCATGCTCCTTGGCTTTGGCCTCCAATAAACTCAGATGAAAACCGGGCAACTTTCCCTTCTCCTTCAAACCCCCCTTAGTCACTTCTAAGCTCAAATAAAGAGCACGAGAACTCTCAGCAACATCAGGTTCATCCTTAGTGGCATAGAAAGGAATCTGATCTCTGATCTGAATACCCAGGATACTGGCATAATCCTCCATCAAAGGCCCCAACAGGTAATCCGGGAAAACAAAGCACCTCAAACCCGGGTCATAAAACTGGAGAAGAGTATGGATGGCACTCCTATCTGTATCTGTGAGCCTGAAAACCAACTTCAGAATACCACCGTACGCCTCACGGAACAACCCCACATGGTCAGGTGTAATCAATGTTATCATCTCTTTCAGTGCATCAATCTCTGGATCAAAGAAACTGTATACAACATCATTCTTCAAGCCGGTCCTCATATCTGGAACAAAGAAGTCTCTCAACCAGAATCTCAATCAAGAATGTCCCCTGCATATGGATAAACATGAGTTAGATGCGGATAAATGCAAAATGTGAATGATGCTGATGCATGAATGCAATGCACTGTGCCATCCTCCAAGTCATCTGAACATCCACTGCACTGAGTTCTGGTCTCTGAACTGATCACAACCATCTGAGGGAATAAATGACCATAAATCCAACCCAGGAGTTCCGAAATAAACGGAACTGAAGGATATACCACCATCATCACTGGAAAACCACTGCTCTAATAACAACAGAATCATCTGTACCAACCCAGGGAATCCTGAAATAAACGGATCCCCACTGATAAATACCACGGACAAAACTCCGGCGTCTCAGAAATAAATCCATAAATCCGACTTATAAATAGGACCTCCATCAAGAACTGAACCATTAGTCACCATCAGAAAGTCACCATCAGAACATGCATCTGTAAGAATCAAACCCTCCCCTCACAGGTGAATTCTAATCAGGTCATCCTAAGGCGGATAATGGTCCCAACAATTGGACAAGATACTCAACGGGTTTGCCCTTTTGGGTGTGCCGCTGCAGCTCTTATAAGATCGTCTAAACCAAAGATCTGGGAAAGAACGGTCACCGAAGTCAACAGCTCAGATGAGGTAACCCAACCAAAGTGGAATACTCCACCCGGAAGAGCTCTCTCAAAAGAACCTCGTCCGGCTTGTGGTATGTCACGTCGCAACAACATGCTGATCCAACATGTGAGGAAACGTGAGACCACGCTAATCCTAGGTGTATACTCGGGCCTGGGTTTTAGCCCCACTCAGAACACCCACCCCAAAATCAGAGGAACCAAACCTGTACAGAATCCAGCACAATGATAATATGATGCATGCAAACATCTATGCAAATATATACAATCACAGTATAATAATCATGAATGCAATAAATAAAGCAGCACAAGCAACCAAAACTATCCTAGAGAGCGCTAGGGTTGACTCGCTTAGGGAAGATGGACCAGCAAAAGGTCAACTTCTCTAGTCCCCAGCAGAGTCGCCAGCTGTCGCAACGCGAAAAACAACCGGCGGAAAAAAAAAAAACAGAGCCGCCACCGTGCGTTATTTATCCCAAAGAAGGGAAAGGAAACGCTCTAAGTAAACCTGGAAAGGAAATGGTCTTGCGACCGGAGATTACAAGGTACGGGAGTCGGTTACGCAAGGGGAAGGTAGTAGCACCCCTCACGTCCGTCGTACTCGACGGGATCCACGCTCAAGAGAATAGAATAAGGTTGCTGAATAACTGCTCAAAAAGAATGCACACACATTGGAATAAAACACCGATGGAAGAAGACGGAAGCGGACTCGGCAGGATGTCGCATCCTGGGCCTACGTAGTTTGTCAGAAACAAACATCAGAGTCGACGTAGTTCGGGGAAATGGGAAAAGGGCTCGCTAGGATAGCGCATCCTATGCCTACGTATCTCATCTGGAATGAGAATCAGAGCTACCGTAGTTCGGCTAACGCACGCCGAAACAAAACACACGCAAAGACGCTGAGACGTCAAAAGAAACACACAAATGGAAACAGACTGCCAATGGCTGGTCTTACGTCCGACTCCGAACAAAAGAAACACAAATAGGAAACCGAATGCCAATCGCTGGGCTTACATCAGACTCCAAACAAACACAACAGACGGGAAACCGAATTCCAATCACTGGGCTTACATCAGACTCCAAACACACACACAACAAACAGGAAACCGAATGCCAATCGCTGGGCTTACATCAGACTCCGCAAACAAACAACAACAGACGGGAAACCGAATGCCAATCGCTGGGCTTACATCAGACTCCAAACACACACGCAAAGCAGAAGGGTTGAAAAAGAAAAGGGTGGAACACACGGCCTAATAGGGAGTCTGAAACTCGAGCCTAGTAACTGTCAAGCAACACAAAAGAAAAAAAGGTTGCCCGGAGAGATCTCGCACGATCTCCTGCCTATGTACCTCATCTGGTATGAGGATCAGGGCGACGTAGTTCCCCTTAACAGGGGAGAAACTTTCTCCTAACCAGAGACCGGGAAATAACAGACTAAAAGGGAGACTAACTCGAGCCTAATAGTCATCATGCAAATTATAACCCTAGGTTGAGGTCTCTAACAAGAGTTTGACTCACACAGGCAGTGAGTCAACTCATGTCTATTTCTACGTACATTCAACTTCCTCGAAAGTTGATCATACGACTCCTACAGAAAGGAGATGAGAAGCAAAAGCAGATAAACAAGCATCGGTGAACAGGTATCACACGCTATATGCAAACAAGTGGCTCATACAAGGTTGGGCTTTAGTCGAGGGGTCATATCAACCTCGACAAACAAGTCAACTGGAAAGGTGTCTGAGGCTCTTAACCACTGACATTGACCGTCAGGGTGAGCAGATGAAATGGGAGATGAGGGTTAGACCTCACAGCTTTTAACCCGGGTCTGGGTGAGCTTCAAATCAATAAAGGTGTGGGAGTCCAGAATGAGGAACTCTATTCCACAATGACTGACTCTATATACAAGATTTTGGGTGTTTATTCAAAATGCATCAGCACGTAGTGCGAACAAGATGAAAGACTCAACTGAATAGCAGGGGATGGATTGCACATCCCTTCTATCTGCCAATTCCTCTTCACTTAGGAGGTCTTAATATGTAACCATGCCTCATTGAGGTCTTTAGCACAAAATTAAACAATCAAGAACATGGCCTCTTAAGGAGGGCTTCAGACAGGTGCCTGCCAAAGATAGCAGGTCTTCCAGACTACATGGAGTTCAAGAGATTACCTAAGTGGTATGCCAACAACAAGCAAAGCAAAGCAACTCAAATAATGAGTTAAAGCGGCTAAAGTACCTGTAAGAAAATCAAACAAGTCAATATTCACATTCAGACAACCAAACAATCAACAACAGTCAGACAATCCCAATATGCACAACAAGTAAGCCATAGAAGGCAAACACTCAAGTGATTCACTACCAAAGGACCTACAAAATAACCAAAGGTTAGTAAACAAGGCAAATGGCAAAGCTCAAATGATGAGGCAACATCAACCATGTAGATGAATGCTTGATCCTGAAAGACAAAGCTCAAATTGTGAGTTCAAACCCCTAGGGCAAAGCCTAGGGTCAAAAGTGAAGCGAAAAATCAAAACAGCAACCAATATTCAACATAAAGCTCATTTAAACAAGTGAGAACATGTCCTAAAAAGGACCAAATCTAAATCAAATGGCAAAGTCATTCATTGCACAAGATAAGGCAAAAGGTACACAAGGTGATCACAATTGGACATGAAGAATCAAAATTACATATTAAAATAGAAATGAATCAAACAATCATGAAACTTTTTATGTGCATACAACATGTCAAACACAATCATCATGCCAAAAATTAGAATCAACAGAACTCAATTGACCTAGAAATGAAAATGCACAAGTATGACATCAAATTGTGTGACACACATTGTCACACCTAAAGTTTATGTGTCTAAAACAGAGATGAAAAATTCTAAAAATGCACAACCAAGCCTCAAAAATCATGGAACATGTTGGGAATCAGCATACAAAATTTCATGGCATTTGGACAATGTATGAGCATTTCACAATACAATGAATGAAGCATGTCACATATGCATACATGTCCAAAAGATCAAACACATTTTAATTTCCAGAAATGATAAAATTCAAAAATCAGTACCAAAAAATAATAGACAAACACATGATCATGTAGAAAAAAATTGGGAATGATTTGGATCATTATTCTATTTTTTATGATTTTTTGAATGAGCATGCATAAAAATGAAATAAAAATTGCAAAACATGAAAATAATGAAATGAATTATGAAAATGTGGAAATGCATTCAGGCAAGTTCGAACAGCCGCGCCTCAAAAACGACATCGTATCACTAAGTAAGGGAATAATTGAAAAAACAGAACGCTAGCGCATGGTGTCGAACACGGTACGCAAGGGATAATAGCGCTTACACAGTAACAATTGAAGACTGAACCAGAAACCCTAGTGCACTATTCACTCACGGCGAGGCACGGCGGAAACCACCGTCTTCTTCATGAAGACGGTGGATGAACAGTGAACAACATCAATTTTTTTCTAGAAATCGCGAACCAATACATCATTCAAAAGCCTATCTCATGCACAATCCAAATCCACCATTATTTTGGTCTAATTCCTCATAAATCATGCAAATCGAAGAAGAACATTTTTCAACATCAAACTTTAACTTCACATAACTCCACGAATACTCAACCAAATTTCAAGATTTTTATATCAGAATGATCAGGAAGCAAAGATCTATAACATCATGCACATAAAAAAGAGAATTAAGATACTCGAAAACCTAACCTCTTGAAGATCAATCAATGGCAGCAGTGGATCCAGGTACCTAGCAATGTCCAGATCAACTCTATCAACTTTGTTATGAAGCCTAAAGCACGAATCAACTCTTGGAAAGGCTTGGATCTAGCTCAAAGTTCAATTTCCATTGCCATGTTCTTGAACTTGCACACCTTGATTCTTCACAAAATGCTTCAATCCAGAGCTTGAATTCTCCCAAATGATGATCAAGAAACAAGAATATGCAATAAAAATTATGTGTTACTTGAAGAATTTTTGAATTTGGAAGAAGAGAAATTTTGGAGGGAAAACTTGGATCTAGATCTAGAATGATGAATTGTGAGAAATTCTGTTAGGATTAGGGCTTTATATGTTATGTTAATCCATTTGCTAATTACACTTAGGCATGGCTAATGAAATTTTAGGGAGAAATAAGGTGTAATGCCAAATTGATTTTTCACCCCATGCATGCAACATGAACGTGAACAGTACCACATGACCATGCAATTACACTTAAAATCATCTTATGAACATGATAGAATGGTTAAAAAACTCATATGATGCACCAAATTCAAATTCATGATTTTCCCTCCAAAATGAGCATGAATGAGCAAATGGTCATGTGATGAAATTTCATGCAATGCCTTGATGGATTTGGAAAATATGAGTCATGACAAGCATTATGCAAAAAGAGGCACTCAATTTGGGGTTTTAGATCAAAAGTTATGGCTTGTTGAAGTTCCATGCACACTTGGCAATGATTTGATCATATCTTCTCAACCATTCATCATAAATTCATGATCTTGGACTTTTCGAAAATGGGAGAGAAAGATCTTAAAATTTCATGTTGAACGAAACTTCATTTGAAACTTCTTTGATGATGTAAAATCAAGTTGAATTTGGACCAAAATCTTTCCATTTTTGGAAACTTTCAATTACAAGTCACTTTCCATTTTTGGAAACTTTTGATCTGACCTCAAATTCTTCAAGATATGTGTTTGAAATGACAAATGAACTTCTTTGGGACATGAATGAAGTGTCTCAAACCATCTCTCCACCTCCTAGCCCTCAGTTGACTTTCTGTTGACTTTTATGGGCCCTAGATGACTTGAACATGCACTGTGGACTTTGAGCCTCTACCACCTGAGGAAATGGCTCAGAAATGAACCCCTTAGCTCCAATAAGCTCTCCACATCTCCCTCTCAATAGAATACTTCACCTCCTTAAGAATCCCTGGTTGGAAAAGAAGTCATTGATTAGGGTTGACCAGAGGTCAAAACCCTAATCTAAAGGAAACTGAGCATGCACAATGAACCCCTTGAGGATGACATAACCATGATGATGATGATGTACCCTTGCAATCAAGATAATGCTCAACCTCCTTGAAGAACCAAGAAAACCCTAATTGAAGCACAAACCCTCAGATGGTTGGTGATCAATTCAATAAGACCCTCAGGCTTGAACTATACAACTTCTCCATCTCTGACAAGACCTTAGAGGATGACTTGTTTATTTTCACATGATATGCAATATGCAAATGCCTAATGTCCTAAAACATGAAATTCAATATGCTAAGCTAGTCCCAAGAAGAGGAGGGTAAATTTTGAGGTGTTACAATAGGCATCTTAAAAAGGCATTCGACAAGAAAGTTCGTCCTAGGGTGTTTCAAGAGGGAGATTTGGTGTTGAAGAAAATCTTACCCATTCACAAGGACTCCAAAGGGAAATGGACACCAAATTATGAAGGTCCATTTGTGGTGGTTAGAGCCTTTTCCGGAGGTGCTCTGATTCTAGCAACTATGGATGGTGATGAGTTGCCGCTTCCCACAAATACTGACGCTGTTAAAAAGTACTTCGCCTAAAAAAGTGGAATAATAAAAGCCGTTAAATCGAAAACTTAAAAGGGCAATTTAGGAAAAAAAATGGCTATCCCGGTGGATCGAAAACCGAAAGGGCGATCCAGGCAAAAATTAGGGATAGAAATAAAAGAATTGACCTGCTAAGTTGAAAACCCGAAAGGGAGATTTAGGCAAAAAAGGGTATCCCGGTGGATCGAAAACCCGAAAGGGCGATCCAGGCAAAAGTTAGGGATTAATTCCAAAGCAAAAAGTTGTATTTACAGACATCTGACGCATCCTCGAAGGCAAAGAATCAATCTATCTCACTTTTCAAAAGCAAAGTGCTTGGACTATCAAAGACATAAAAATCATAGCAGTGTGGAAACTCAATAAGAACTCAATTTTCATTGCCATTTTGTTTCCTTGCACAGTAATTACCTCATTAAGGAATTGCATCTTTATGTACAATCACCCATTTAAGGGTCAAATCAATAAAAGAGAAAATCTTCTCAATAAAAGTTGTGCCCAAATCATTTTTATATTTTATCTGTTTGTTTGCAAAGCACCCTTTATTTTTGATAAACATCACTTTTAAAACTATTGGAGAAAATAAAACACATGTCTGAATAAAGTGGTAAAATTGTTTTTGAAACAGTAAGCGAACGAATCCTTTAGTCTCCAGGTTCATTCTTGTTTTTCATAGAGGCGTAGGACTGTTTGCAGACACATATGCTCCTTTCAATCACTGATCCATGCCTCTCATAAATGTACACATGGTATAGCCAAACTGGGGTAAGGCTCCAGTACGTTTCCAGCAGAAACATTGATAAATCATGGATGGAGTATCGCGTGTCGAGAAGTCTGAACCCTTCAGTTACTTGGAGCAACCCAAATATATTCCCAAAATCACCTAGTAGGGGCATCGAAGCTTGATCTTCATTGGTTACCCCAATAACAAAGTCCACACTATTGGCATCATACCCCAAAGCAAAAACATCTTAACTGGGGCATATCCGATTACCCATTTGCATTCTAACATGCATCATATGAATCATTCATAAATGGTTTTCCTACCAAACAGGAAATTAAAAAACACACAGTCGTACCAGTCATTAACATACTCATGCATAATACTCCCACAAAATGGGAATTTCAACCAAAAAACAAAAATCATTCGCATTCCTACATGCACAGCCAAATATCCCCAACAATTGCATACTTGCATGCATCTCATGCATCATCCCATGCATGGAATTCCCACCTAAAGTGGAACATCATACAAAAATCAAATATAAAATATCAGGATCCAAGGTCATTCATGTGTATCTTAGACATTTCTCATTTCCAAATGAAGTAATTACCCTGCATATGCTTGTGGGATTATTTTCTCAGCAAATCATTTTTCAACTTTATAATTAAAAATGATATTCCCAACATTTTTTTTACAATCATTGCTCCCCAAGCAGAGGTTACCCTAAAAAGTCTCTCATGAGCTTTTCCCCTGCAGAGCATTTCTAGTAAATCTCCCTCAAAAGGAGTCCTTTCTTAAAAAAAATCCCCCCAACAGACGAACATTCGAGATATTGCTTCATTTATCTGAAGAATCTCATTTATCTGTTTGAGATACTGCTCTAATGTCCTCGGAGAGTCTTAGATTTAATTAAGGTATTTTCCCCTTTGCTGGAATATCATAATTCTATCGTATAAGATGCTGTTTCGACTCGATACAGAGAATCTCATTTTTACTGTTTGAGATGCTGCTTCATCAATATGAAGAGTCTCATTTCAGATTCTTTTTAGAGATACTGCTCTAATATCCTCGGAGAGTCTTAGATTCAATTAAAGTATTTTCCCCTTTGCTGGAATATCTTAATTCTATCATATAAGATGTTGTTTTGACTCGATACAGAGAATCTCATTTTTACTGTTTGAGATGATGCTTCATCAATATGAAAAGTCTCATTTCAGATTCTTTTTAGAGATACTGCTCTAATATCCTCGGAGAGTCTTAGATTCAATTAAGGTATTTTCCCCTTTGCTGGAATATCTTAATTCTATCATATAAGATGTTGTTTCGACTCAATACAACGAATCTCATTTTTACTGTTTGAGATGCTGCTTCATCAATATGCAGAGTCTCATTTCAGATTCTTTTTAGAGATACTTCTCTAATATCCTTGGAGAGTCTTAGATTCAATTAAGGTATTTTCCCCTTTGCTGGAATATCTTAATTCTATCATATAAGATGTTGTTTCGACTCGATACAGAGAATTTACTGTTTGAGATGATGCTTCATCAATATGAAGAGTCTCATTTCAGATTCTTTTTAGAGACATTGCTCTAATATCCTAGGAGAGTCTTAGATTCAATTAAGGTATTTTCCCCTTTGCTGGAAGATCTCAATTCTATCATATAAGATGCTGCTTCGACTCGATACAGAGAATCTCACTTTTAATATTTGAGATGCTGCTTCATCAAAATGAATAGTCTCATGCCATATTTTCTTTTTATCATTTTGGAATCCTGGAAAGTCTTGAGATTTAGCTAGGGATGCCACTCCACATATCTCGACTGAGATGTCCAAGATATTATTCTAACGACTCACAGAAAGTCTTGACTATTCCATTTTACTGTAGGATAATGTCTTTTGCCATTTCTCACCGCATTTTCTTCCTATATTTCTTCCTTGCATTTCCTAGGACAAAATTTGGGTCTTCTTATATTTAATTATCTCCCACCGTGAATGCACGATGATTGCTGTCATTCTTACTTTCCGGTTTGAGGTAATTAAGTAAGGGCAACTGTCATACCCCAATTTTGTCCGGGTAAAGAAAAATCTTCAACCAGCATTCACTTCCCGATGTTATAAGACATTTTATTTTATCTTAAGACATAAGCTTTATCTTAGGGTTTCTCATCCCTTAGTGACAACAAATCTTCAGTGATATTTTCATCTGTTAAGATCCTTAAGAATACACCAGTTGCATTTGTCTATTATGGCCATTGACTGAAGCATGGGATAGTATGTACATTTTAGTTAACAAGGCCCATGTTGGTTTATCCATGATAACTTTTGGTTTTAAAAAAGGGTCCATTCACATAAACATGTCCATGATTAATATTACAAAATATGGTTTGAATCTTTTTACATTACTAATCCAAAATCCATTTGATTATTAGTAAGTATTAAGAGTCATGGATACTTTCTATGATCACTTGTTTAAGCTCATTTCCACATGTTTAGGCCAAAGTCTCAATCCTTCATAAAAATCTAAACTCAAGTTGCATTTGTTTAACATATATTTTGTTTTAAGCTAAGATGGATTGTTGGAAAAGACTATGGTGATGAACAATATTTTAAACTCATTTTGGAATTGTTTTTTATTGCTTATGATGCACATTTCATATTGTTCATTTAAGTTAATAATAAACATGATTAGAAGTGACCATGTTGAAAGTCCAATTTGACTATTGGCTCAATCCATTTTCAAATTGAGTTGGAGTTTAAGCATTTTAAATGATTAACACAAATGAGATATTGGAATAAAGCTTAGAATGTTTTAAAAGGGATTAATTGCATAATTAATTTAATAATCCAATATATTCCAAATAAATTCCAAATAATCAAAAAAGGGCTAATGCATAATACAAGGGGTTACACGATTAACCCAAATTTTCACAGTCTAAGATGTTCTAACTAACTCCAAATTCCTAATAATCCAAAATAATTACATAACTACCCAAAAAAAGAAGTTTCAAATTAAGTTTGTACGTATTACAGGCAGCCCCCAAAAGTCTTATACATTGTCCAAGAGACTTATGTTACATCAGAAAGAAGTTTGGAAAAAGTGGAATAAGTTGTAAGTACAGCAGTTGGAAATAGCAACGCTTCAAAAACCTTGCCAAAGAAGCTCTTCTTGGAGTGCCCCCAATTCCAAAAGCAAGCGCCCCCCTTTTCTAATCAACATCACTTCACCTGCAAAACCAACTCAAGGGTTAAAACAGCTTATCAAATAAGCACTTAAAGAACTGGAAAATAAATGATAAAATAAACGGATTATTTCTTTGCACAGTAAACCAAAATGAACACCCAAGGCCACATTTCATTTACCAAATCAACAACCTTAAATCCATAGAATAATCATTCCATAAATTCTGGAAAAAGGATAATCCAGCAAGTGATCTCAAAACAAAAATTCACAGTATATATATAACAACCAAAATTAACAGTAAAAGAAGAGACACGTTTTAAAAAATCCAAGAGAAATCAATCAAATATTGTTCTGTTAAACTCAAACCCTAATCAACAAAACAAACACGGTTTTTTTTAATCAAAAGAAGAAATCAATAAAAATATTTTTGCACTAATCACACAACACCCAAAAGAAAGAAAACAGAAGAGAGCATCAGAAACAAAGAAAGAAGAAGACGAAGTTACTCATCTGAAGCACGGTAGGGACGTCGCAAGCGTTGACTTCACCCAAGTAAATCTTCCATTTTTTCTTCACATCTTTGCATCATTATTTTCGCATCTATATGTTGAGTAAAACCCCTCTTTAAATTTCTTCAAAACGCGTCTGTAGAAGTTTGAATCTCGAATTTTAGGGTTAGGTTTTTGACGGATGAGTTTTGTTGCTTAGGTTAAGGATGATTTAGGGTTTGTTGGCCGCGAGAGAGAGAAAGCTCAGATTAGGTTTAGGTTTGTGTTTTGAAGGAGGGCCTCGATCTGGCCATTTGAGAAAGAATTTGGAAAAGGTGAGTTTAGATTTGAGTTCAGAAGCCAAAATAAAGTAGGGTTTGTGTTTGGATTTTTTTGGATTAGGGTTAGAAGTCGCCGGAGAAGAGGGTGGCGCCGCCGCGGTTGGCCGACCGCCACCGTCTTCTTCGGCAGGTTTAGCCGTGAGGAGAGCGGCAGAGAGGAAGAGGGAAGTTGCAGAGCAACTTTGGTCTGAATGAAGAGAGAGAATAAGAATGAGCAAATGGCTCTCTCTCTCTCTTAAAAATTCATTTTATATGGTGAAGTGGGTGGCTGCATGGGCGCCACGTGGCCTCACTAAGAGGCACCACATTTTTGTTGACTTTTGAGTCAACCAGGGGATCTTGTGTGGATCCCCCCACCATATGGTGGTGCACCTTCACACCCCTACCTCTTGATTCGCTGGCTGAGTCAAAGTCTCCCCATCACACGGCCCAGACATCTCCACTAGGTCAACGTTTGACCAGGCCGTTCAGGGCCTTGATAGTTTCGTTTTGGGCCATATTCAGTTTGGGCCCAAAGTCTTTTTTGCTAATAAACTCCCTGTTTTTTCAGCTTAGCCCATTTTCTTTTATTTTTTTAATTTATTCAACTTATTTTCTTTTATTTATGTACATATAAAATATATACATTAGAATTTTATGGCTATCAAACAAATAAAAACAATATTTTATTTTATTTACTTTCTTTCAAAATTATATAATTATATATTATTATTATTATTAATACTTAATAGTAAATATGCAATTATATTGTTATTATTATTATTAATATTTAATGGTAAATATGCGATTATTTGGTTATACCATCATTTTTTTAATTACTTATTATTTAATCAAAATAATCTACTAAATATTCAATTAATTAATTATATTATTATTAATGTCACTAATAATTTAGATAATTGTTTATTTTTTTGTGGAGTGTATGTGCATGATTATTTTGTATTATTTATTTATACCGAGTCTCAAGTGCATATGGATGACATGTTATAATTGTGACAAAATTATTTCGTTTTCACCGATTTGAAATCATTCGAGCCAATTTCAAAAATAAATCACATACTTCTCGATTCAAAGTCGATCCCGTTTTCAAAACACCTTTGTAAGTCGATTACTTGTAAAAGTATCGCCATCAACCTCACATGGCTTACTCTTGGGCCTTCTTACAATGAGACCTATTCGGTTTTTATTAATCGATTAGATGAACTATTCACCAAATAAATTCAATTCATTCACAAAAAATACAAATTTAAAACCTCGATCCAACATCGAGTATTCTTTATTAAGAATTAAAAATGCTTAATCACAATCAAATATTATTTCACTTAAGAATAAGAGAGGTAATGGTTTTGAGTTTTCAACTCCTCTCCTCGATTATTTAAACACGAACTCTTGTACTCGATTAAATCGAACAATCGTCATCTCTAATCTACCTAAGCACAAACATGTCAAATTCTTTTACAATAAGAAATAAAAAGGGAGATAACTTTGAGTCTTCAATTTTTTCTCCTCGACTATTTGAGTACAAGTTCTCTTACTTGTTTTGTCAAATAATTGTCATTCCTCTACAAATCTCCAAACCCCGATTAAATCAAAATATTTTCACAGTAAGTTAAATGAAAAAGGAGTTGACTTTGAGTTTTCAACTTCACTCCTCAATTGGTCGAATACGAGTTCTCTTACTCGGTCAGTCGAACAATTGTCATTTTTCCGCAAACATACAATTTAATCAAGTCACTTTCATAACAAATTATACGAAAAGGGAGTTGGTCTTGAGCCTTCGATTCCTCTCCTCAAACGCTTGGATATGAGTTGTTTTACTCAGTTATTCAAGAACTTGTCGTTCATCCTAAAATACGTCAACCATATACAACCTTATTTTCATAAATACTCCGATGAAACAGAAAGCGGTCTAGAATCTTCTATTCCTTTTCTCGATTATTAGGATATGAGTTGTCTTACTCGATTATCCGAGTATTCGTCATCCATTCAAAATACCTTAATTATTATCAAATCTTTCCTATAATTAAAGATGAAAAAGAAACTGGTCTAGAGTCTTCTACTCCCTTTCCCGACTATTAGGATACGAGTTGTCTTACTCAACTATCCGAGTGATCGTCATCTAACCAAAAACATCTCAACCAATCAAAACATCCAACATATTAATCCCACTTGTCGCCTCCGTGTGACCTAAACTCTTTTCAAAAGAACACCATTTAATCCTTTCTAACGCGCATAACAAACCAATGCTTAAGTCTCCACCGAGAGTAGACAAGCCAACATTTAGCCTTTAGGATGTGATCTAAACAGTTGTTCATTATAAAGCACCAACCAACCGTAGTTTCCCGAACTACGAATGATATGACTTCCTTATTTGCACCATAAGGATACGTAGGCAAGAGATTGTTGTATCTTCGCGAGCACACTAATAAAAAACCTCCCCTTTCTCCTTTCTGAGGTTCTCATCCATTTCTATTTTCAATATTTTATAACCCAAAAATAACAAACAAGCATAAATTAACACCCGAAACACAAATTAGAACTAAAAGGTTCCCGTTGAGTACAACGGACGCTAGGGGAGCTAATACCTTCCCCTTACGTAATCTACTCCCGAACCCGAATATGGTTGCGATGACCATTATTCTATTTTCTAAAGGTTATATCGATATTTTCCTATCCCTTTATTGGGATAAATAAAGTTCGGTGGCGACTCTGTTCGAACATAATTTTTTCGCGACCATCGCGAGGAATCGTATTTTTCGAGATGCGACACATCCCAAGATGAAATTATATACACTTCTACAAGGAACAACTAGATATTGAGAAACTAGTGCACGAATGTCATCTCCGTTGCCGACTGAAACTATTAGTTCCACATATCCCCAAGGACGGGACGTAGTCTTGTTGAACACTTGGAGGTATAAGCCTTTGTGTGCCGGTTATTTGCTTCGATCCAGGTTCATATTCTGGAAAAACTCTGAGTATAGGATGTCACAAGAGATGTCGCCATCAATAAGGATTTGAGACACATAAAACTTCCTAGTTTTGGTGATGATTACGAGGGGGTAAATCTCCATTCGAATACCTCTTATTTTTTCTAAGTCCCGGAACCCTAGCATATGACGGTCTAGATTTTTTGCAGACGTGTTTCCTTCTTTATGGTAGATAACCATCATCTCCACATTCTTCCTTTCATCGTCCCTTTGGAAGGGAGATTCTCCCGAGGTTCCCCCTATAATGGCAAAAATATAGGGGTGTTTTCCTTTGCTGACCTCTTTGTTCTTCCCACATATCCCAATTGTGGTAGCCTTTTTGGGGGATTTACCTCTAGGAGATTCTTCTCTATCTCTCTTGCCTCCCTTCACGTATTCAGTCAATCGGCCTCTCTTTATCGATTCTGTAATAGCATCATTCAGCTGAATGCAATCATTGGTGTTATGACTGTGACATTTTAGAATCAATAGTATTTTGATATGTTCGTTCCAGATGTCTCTCTGACGGGATATTATGATTGGATTTCTTCCTTTTGAAATTCAGTGTTTACACACTCTTGATAGATCCTCTCGCGAGAGACCATTAGTGGGATGTATCTACCATACTTCCCTTTTATGTTTCTATTAGAGTCATCTTAACATCAGTGAGATTCCTCTCCATATGGGCGACCAGAGTGAGATTCACTAGACGTGAGATTATTGAAACGTTTGGTCAACTTTTATTCTAAAATCATAAAAGGTTCAACCATGGTCAACATATTTTGAACATATTTGACCTTCCTCTTCCCCATCTTTTGTCTGAATGGATGATTGCTTAGAAGGTCATTCTCAAAAATCCAACATTACATGCCTTCTTGAGCCATATCTACTTCAATTGAAACTTGAGTAAACTGATTGATATATGATCATAAACTTTCCTTCTTCATTTAAAAGATCCCTATTAGAGCGACTTTGGCGAAAAAACATCGCTTTTGAACTGTAAATTGAGCCAAAAATTTCTTATGGGACTCTGGCCACGAGTTGATATATCCATCCGATAAGTCGTTGAACAATAACCGAGTTGGTCTAATTAAGGTTAGCGCGAACAACTTCCACTTAGAACTATCGTCAACAATAACTTAACTCGATAATTTGTCTACTACTTGCACATGTTCATCAGGGTCTCCCTATCCATCATAATCAGCTAGCTTAAGTAGCTTCTCCGTAAACTTAGGGATTATGCTTACCAGGATCTGTGTTGACAACAGGTGTTTTGGTTGGGCCTTATTTGGGATTTTTTTTACTTTAATCGGGGATGAAGCATAACTCCCTTGGTCTCTTCTGGGACTTGGAGGAGAGTATGATGTTTTTTTACTTCTTCACTGATCCTTTGATTGGGAACCTCTTTTCCCTTTATTCTAGCTGGTTCAAGGATAGAGACGTGAGTCATTCTTGAAGCAACATCTTGAATTGTATTCTCACGAGAATGGGAGTTGTGGAAGCTCTCTTCAAGGAGTTGAAGCCTCTCTTCAATAGTGTTCGAGTTTTGTTTTCGAACAATGTTAAGCACATTTTTCAATAACTCGTTGGGGCCTTGTATATTAAGGTTTATTTGTAAAGTGTGAAAGCTAGGTAATGTTTCATGTTACATAGCTGGAAGTGGAACATGAGTCTCCTGTGGATTGACTGGAACTGATCTGACCATTTATGAAGCTCGAATTAGATCTGTATGTGAAGGAACTACCACTCTAGGATCTATGGCATTTTATGACGGAGGAAGATGTGATTGATTACTTGATGCTAAGGTAGCAGCGACAAGTTTCCATGCAGTTGTGGATCTGGTAGTCTTAGATCCATCTATATCTATTTAAGATGAAAATCGGAGCTCCGAATATCTTGAAGAAATGATATTTAAGTTGCGTTGAGTTGAACCGCATAGATTTTAATGCTCGATTACATCTACTTGCTTCGATGATCGGTAAGAGTACTGAACTGCGAAAGTCGAATAATAGATACAAATTTATGAAATTCATAGGAATCAAAAGTCGATTCCCACATACGACGCCATTGTTCAGTTCTTGAACCAGAAGTGATAAGTTTGAACGGAGGCAATTGTGGATTGTGTCCTCCGATGCGGTGGAGTGAGGGGTATTTGTAAGGTTAGCTCTACAACGCTCAAGTCAGTATATGGGGAAGAAGAGTGAAATGAAAATTTGTTTCAAAATGTCACCTCGATTTGGAGCCTTATATATATATATATATATATATATATATATATATATATATATATATATATATATATATATATATATATATATATATATATATATATATATATATATATATATATATATATATATATATATATATATATATATATATATATATATATATATATATATATATATATATATATATATATATATATATAGAGAGAGAGAGAGAGAGAGAGAGAGAGAGAGAGAGAGGTTGGATGTGTTTTATGCTTGAAATCTCTTGGGATCACTAAATTAGTTGCCTTCTTTACTTGAGAAGGTTCTAAAAGGAATGAAACCTTTTGGATTGCAGGCCGGATCAATATGGTCGGTTTTATTCTTTTGGGGTCCTTTCGATCGGCCTAGAAAAGTATTATATATTTTTATTTAAAAAATATTCAAAAGAATTTTTTAATAAAAATTTCTAATGAAAATTTGATTTGAATAATTATTATAAAAATGTTATTTTACTGATTTCATCATTTTATTGAAACTTTTTTTGGATATCAAAATTTTAAAAATTTTACTTAATTTTGAAGCTATTTCAAATAGTTTTTCATAAAAAATCATTTTTGAGATACAATATTTTTATAAAAAAATTATAATTTTAACTATGCTTTGATATTCTGTAATGTATATTTATGTTATCAGATGTCAACATTAATCATCCAATTTATTAAAAATGAATATGAAAAAACTTTTAATATTTTAAAAACATTTTTATAAATATCATTTTTGAAAATACAAAATATATCTAGTTTTTTTAAAACTAAAATATCCTCCTCAAGGAGTTTGGGATTGAAACTTATACAACTCAGTACATGTCCAACTTCTTTCTCTGGGAGGGTTAAGTGGCTTAATGTTGAGCAAGTTGATGTCTTGGTTTCATCTCTTTTACGCTGTTATGTTAGGGTTTTAAACTCACATTACCAATTGTCTTTTGTTTCAGAACAACTTTTCATCCTGGGGTTTCCTTCTATAAAAACCTCTTATTGGGAGGAGACTATGCTCTTTTAAGCTCCACTGTTAAAGGAGCTTTGGAGGATTTTTATACTAATGAAGGAGAGATTTGGAAACCTTTTTCACCTCCATGGTCTCGTGGTCTGTGTCGCTTAATATATCCAGAAAGAATGTGTGGCTAATATGCTGAAGTATTCCACTCCAAGCGCGGAAAGAAGAAGTTTTTTGTGTATTGGTAAATTGTTTGGTAAAGTTTGAACGGAGGCAATTGTGGATTGCAACTTTGGATGCGGTGGAGTGGGGGGTATCTGCAAGGTTAGTTCTCCAACGCTCAAGTTAGTATGTGGGGAAGAAGAGTGAAATGAAATTTTGTTTCAAAATATTATCTCGATTTGGAGCCATATATATATATATATATATATATATATATATATATATATATATATATATATATATATATATATATATATATATATATATATATATATATATATATATATATATATATATATTTAAGAGAGACGTTGGATGTGTTTTACGATTGAAATCTCTTCCAATCACTAAATTAGTTGCCTTCGTTACTTGAGAACGTTCTAAAAGGAATGAAACCTTTTTGGATTGCAGGGCGGATCAATACGGTCGGTTTTGTTCTTTTGGGGTCTTTCCGGTCTGCCTAGATAAGTGTTATATATTTTTCTTTAAAATATATTACAAAGAATTTTTTAATAAAAAATTCAAATGAAAATTTGGTTTGAATAATTATTCTAAAAATGTTATTTTAGTGATTTCATCATTTTATTGAAACTTTTTTTGGATATCAAAATTTCAAAAAGAATAACTTAATTTTGAAGCTATTTCAAATAGTTTTTCATAAAAAATCATTTTTGAGATACAATTTTTTATTTAAAAAATTGTAACTTTAACTATGTTTTGATATTCTATAATGTATATTTATGTTATCAGTTGTCAACATTAATCTTTCAGTTTATTAAAAATGATTATGAAAAAACTTTTAATATTTTAAAAACATTTCTATAAATATCATTTTTGAAAATACAAAAATTATCTAGTTTTTTTAAAACTAAAATATCCTCCTCAGGGAGTTTGGGATTGAAACCTATAGAACTCAGTACATGTCCAACTTCTTTCTCTGGGAGGGTTAAGTGGCCTAATTGTGAGCAAGATGATGTCTTGGTTTCATCTCTTTCACGCTGTTATGTTAGGGTTTTGAACTCACATTTCCAAGTAACTTTTGTTTCAGAACAACTTTTCATTAAGTGTGTTCCTTCTATAAAAACCTCTTATTTGGGAGCTTTGGAGTATTTTTATGCTAATGAAGAAGAGATTTGGAAAGCTTTCTTCACCTCCATGGTCCCGTGGTCTGTGTCGCTTAATATATCTAGAAAGAATGTGTGGATTATGTGCAGAAGTATTCCATTCCATACTCGGAAAGAAGAAGTTTTTTTTAGATTGGTAAATTGTTTGGTAAAGTTTTAAAAGTTGATACGAGTTCTTGTTCAGGTGTTGGTTTTGAAGCTGGTAGAGTTCTAATCTCTAAGGAACTTGGTCCTCCATCGATATGGAGGTCAAGCTTAAAGTTGGAAAATTAGTTTTTTCTGCTTGGGTTGTGGAAGAAGTTCCTTCTTCGTGCATTTCAAACTATGCCTCCTCACCATCTGGCCTAGCTTTTGTGGATGGTGTAAGCTCAATGTTGGGCACCATTGATTATCTAGTTGGGTAAGATGAATTTTGTGACGATTTTGAAGGTCAAACGAGTTTTTTTGGGTGAAAATTCAAGTGAAATGGTGGAATTTCTGGTGATTTCAGTGAGGAAGACGATGGCCAGTTTTTTATGCATGGTGGGTGCATGAACTTTACACATGGCTAGACTTCATTTCCTACTTCCTGTTTGGTAGGTGGGGAGTTGTCTCTTGGTGACAATGAAGCATCCGAGGCTGACAGGCGACACGTTGTCTCCCTCCTACCAACTGTTGCGTTGTGCTTCATGTCTTATCAAAAATCATCGTATCTTAATCCTAAAACTTCATTGGATGGTTTTGCACGTGGTTTGTTGGAATTTGGAGATGTCCACATGCGTTCGGTTGGGGAGAAGTCAAACCCCACTTTATCACTTGGCAGCTTTTCAGATACCATGTTTTCTCATTCCCACCTTTCTGCAAGCCCCTGATCAGTGACAAGTAGAGAAATGTCTCCTTCTTACTCTTGGCTTGAGGCCCATAGATTTTTCAGAAAAAAAGAAGTTTGGGTTGAAGGCTTTATTGGGACGTTTTCAGCAAGTTATTTACCTATATTATATTCTCACCATTCCCTTATTCTCCTACCTCCCCCAATATTTCTTCTTTACATGATAGTATTTTATTAGTGGATGCCTCTTCTTCTGTGGCTTCTGGTGCATCTTTGGATTCCCTCATGTCGGACAAGCTTATGAAGCCTTTGTCTTTGGTAGACCTTAATCTTGGCCCAATTACAGCGACGAAGGATGTAGATATCTGTGTGGCGTTAGAGACAACATCTTCTCCAATTGAAGAAAGGGCGTCAGACTCTCCTTTTGGACTCACCTCAGAGCACCAGGCCAAGTACCTCCCCACTCCTCATTTGGATTCAGGTATTGCTAGTCCTCTAACTTCTATTGGTTTTTGTTTATAGAATAGTACCCCCCCTACATTTACCCGAGGGGGGATTGAGCTCTCGGGGACTTAACTTGTCCATTTGTCTAGAGGGTGCTTCTCTTCCTCATGCTTCTTGTCACCGAAGTCCTATTCCTTTATCACTTGAGTTTTTCAATTTGTTGGGTAATCATAAAGCGGCTAGAGTTATTAGGGAAGCCAAAAAACTAGGTTATACCTTTCTCCTAAGTAATAAGGTTGAGATTAAAAGGTTATTGGGTCTTGAATCTAGAGACAGACATTTGAGGTCTACTAGACTTTCTAGGAGTTGTGCTCGATGTAGATTGGGTCTTTTAATGTCCTTGGTTTGGGAAGTACGATAAAAAAGAATAAGGTTAGAGATCTTATTGTCTCTAAGTCCTTGGAGTTCATTGCAATCTAGGAGACTAAGCTATCTAAGATCTCTACCTCTTTGGTCCATTCCCTTTGGGGGAATCCTTTTTGTGAGTGGAGTTTTTCCCCGTCTATTGGCAATAGTGGTGGCCTTCTTTCTATTTGGTGTAGTTTGGATTTACTTGTGTGTTCTCCTTTACGGGTCCTGGTTACCTTGGGATTTGTCTGGAGTGGTGGATTTCCAAGACTAAGTGTATGGTGATTAATATCTATTACAAGTGTACTCTTAGTGAGAAGAGGGCTCCTTGGAAAGATTTACTCCTTAGACGGACCTCCCTTGGTGGCAGCGTATGGTGTGTCCTTAGTGAATTTAACTCTATTTGTTCCCCTTTTGAGAGGGTTTGTGTTGGCTCCGCCGAATACTGGACAGAGGGTTCTCTTTGTGTGGAATTTAGTAATTTCATCTCCCATATCGAGCTTTGGGACCTCCCTCTATTATGGAGGAGATTCATTTGGTTCCATCCTTATGGTAGGGTTTCCAGTCGTCTTGATAGGGTTCTTATATTGGTTGATTGGTGGGATATGTGAGGGTCTACCTCCTAGTGGGATTTTCCTAGAGATGTGTCTTACCACTTCCTGATCATCCTCATGTATTCTAATCTGTTTTAGGGGCCTAAGCCTTTCCGGTTTAACAACCATTGGCTCACTCATCCTTAACTCGCTACTATTATCCTTGAAAGTTGGTATACTTCCCTATCTTTTGGATAAAAATCCTTTGTTCTTAAAGAGAAACTTAAATCTCCCAAAGCGGCTCTGAAAGTTTGGAATCATCATGTGTTTGGTAGACTTCATTCTCAGATTGATTCCCTGAAGAAGGTGATTAGTAGTCTTGATTTGAGTCTTGAGTTGGGTGTTACTTCTAAGTCGGAGATCATGACTAGGGGTCGGGCTTCCTTGGATCTATGGTCCCTTCTCTGGACCAAGGATTCTCAGTTTGTCCAGAGGTCTCAAGCCAAGTGGCTCAAGGAGGACGATGCCAATACTGGGTTTTTCCATGCCTGTGTTAAGAGTAGGAGCAGGAGAAGTGTTATCCTACCTCTTAAGGAGGGAGGGGTTGGGTTGAGGGAGCCTCTAAGATTCATCAATTCGTGGTTGATCATTTTTATAATCACTTTAAAAAAACCTTTGTTGACCTCCCTCAGCTTGATGGGGTCTTCTTCCGCACTATCCCTGAAGAGGATAATGTTAATCTTACTGCACATTTCCTCCTTTTTGAGATAGACCGTGCGGTTTCCCTTTGTGATGGGAACAAGAGCTTTGGCCCAGATGGTTTCAAGCTTTCCTTCTTTAAGAGGTGCTGGCTTCTTCTTAGAGAGGATTTTGTTGTGATGCTTTCCCAATTCCATCAGTTTGCTACTCTTCCCCGTAGTTTTTCCTCTGTTTTTGTGACTTTAGTTCCCCAAGGTTGACTCCCATTCCCATTTAGGGGATTTTATACCCATCTTTTTGGTTGGATCTCTTTATAAGATTATTTTTAAGGTTTTGGTTTCTAGGATTTCTAGTGTCATGGATAAGCTGATCTCCGCTAATCAGTCTGCCTTCCTTAAAGGTAAACTCTTGGTGCATATGGTGGTTGTTGTGAATGAGCTTGTGGATCTTGTCAAGCGGGGTAACAAATCTTATATCCTCTTTAAAGTTGGATTTGAGAAAGCTTATGACTCTGTTAGTTGGTATTTTCTTGACTATACACTTTCCAGGTTTGGGTTTAATGATAAGTGCAGGAGTTGGATTAGAGCTTGTGTGTTTTCTGAAAATCTTATTGTCCTAGCAAATGGTTGCCCGACTCAAGAGATTAATATTCAATGGAGTTTAAAGCAAGGAGACCCTCTTGCCCATTTTCTCTTTCTCCTGGTTGCTGAAGGCTTAAGTGGCCTAATATCTAGGGTTGTAGACTTGCACCTTCTTTCTAGCATTTATGTTGGATCCTCGGACTTAGTGGTCTCCCATCTTCAGTATGTAGATGACACGATTATTCTTGTCGATGATACTATTGATAACCTATGTACCATTAAGGTTATACTCTATGGGTTTGAACTTTTGTCTGGTCTTCGAGTGAACTTTGCAAAGAGTTATCTTATTAAGGTGAATTTTGACTAGGGTTTCTTAGATGTTACTTGTGATTTTCTCCTATGTAGGAAGGAGTCTCTCCCTTTCAAGTATCTTGGGCTCCCAGTTAGAGCTAATCCTCACCTAGCTTCTACTTAGGAACCTTTTTTCAACATTGTTTCTAAGAGGATCCTTTCGTGGAAACATATGCATGTCTCTCTTGGTGGAAGAGTCATCCTCCTTAACTTTGTCCTTATGTTATTCCTATCTTTTACTTATCTTTTCTCAAGATGTTTGTCAAAGTTTGGAAGGAGATAGTGAAAATGGAAGTTTCTTTAGGGAGGAGGGAAGTGTCGGTGTAAGATTTCCTGGGTCAAGTAGGTGGATGTGTGCAAGCCTAAGAAGTTATGTGGCATTGGTGTTCGTGACCTTCGGTTAGTCAACTTGGCCCTCCTGGGAAAGTGGAAGTGGCGCCTACTTTCGGTGGCTACAGGTATTTGGCATTACATCCTTGTGGCCAGATATGGTGTAGCCCCCATGACCTCTATTATGGGTGGGAGATTTGGTCGTCTTAGATTGGCTTCGTCTCGGTGGAGAGGGGTCTCACTCCTGGGTTCTATAGTGACCAATTCTACTGACTGGTTTTGGGATGGTCTCTCCTTGAGAGTTGGTTCTAGTCTCCAAACTTCCTTTTGGTAGGATATATGAGTTGGGAACACAACCCTGCGTCATAGATCCCCTCTCCTTTTTCTGATATTTGATCAGATCTCTAAATATGTTGGGGAGGTTGGTAGTTGGGAGGAGGATATTTGGGCATGGGATCTAAGGTGGAAGAGGCCTCTTCTTTTTTATTATGAGTTAACTCTTTTAAGCGATCTTCAGTCTTTGATTAAAGGTTTCACCCATTCTATTGTGAGTGATGAGTGGAGGTGGCATGACTCGAGAGATGGGGTTTGTTCTATTGCTTCCACTTACTCTTTCCTTTTGGCCCGTGCTTTTCCCCCAGGGCGTCAGACCACCCTGATCGGTCACCAATTTCACTATATTTTCGTTGCTTATCCGACAAGAAACCAAGGATTTTGAGACACTGTGTACACATTATGGTACCTTTAAATTTAATTTTCATTCTCGTAAGTTATTTAAGCAATTTTATTAATTGTCAGTTTTATTTTATATTTTCGTAATTTTACGCGTGAGATATCTGTGTTTTTGTCCAACAGGTCCAGATGGAAGAACCGAGGAACTCGGAGCGAGACAGTGCGGAATATTGGAAAGCAAAGGAATGAAAAATTCCCGGTACAGGAGGCCTGACACGGCCACCTGTGTCACCTGACACGGGCCGTGTCAGGCAGAACGAGAATGAAAGCAACAAAAAATAGTAGCCTGACACGGTCAGCTGTGTCAGCTGACACGGCCCGTGTCAGGCCTTATCCTCAACCGTGTTAGGCATCATGGGCGTGTCACAGGAAGCAATGAGCTGACACAGCCACCCGTGTTAGCTGACACGGGCCATGTCAGCCTAAGCCCAAAAATTTCCCTTTTCATCGGGCTTTTGATCATCGGGCTTGCAAAGAGATTTGTTGGACATGTCCACTTGTTGCTTGGAATTTTCACTATATAAGAGAACCTTCCACCAAAGAAAAGATCATCTTGGAACGAGGCAAAACACAATATTGTCAAGAAATCAAGGATTATAGAGAGCAAGGAGTTCGGAGAGCGGAAGCGATTGAAGATTAAAGTCATCCAAATACTTGTAATGTGTAGTTTTTATCTTGCATTTGTTTTGAACAATATGAGTAGCTAAACCCCCCAATGCTAGGGGGTGTCTCTGACTTAGAATTGTAATGAATTTGAGTATACTTTTGCATTTATAATATTATTCTTATGGTAACCTTTTGATGTGTTTAATGTTTTCTCTTTCGGACCAATCGAGATTGTTTTGTGGTTATCAATTAGACTGGACCGCCATTGATAAGGTTTTCATAAGGTTACTCTACAGTAGATATCACCTAGGACTAAGGATACCTTGTATGAACCAGAGTGTTCTTGATATAATAAATCTTAATTTCACCTTAATTGCATATGGATATAGAAATTAGGGTAGATTGATTAAAGGTTTTCTCACCAAGGACTTGGGAGAAAATACCCTTGAGAACTGGTAGTAATTGATATTTGTTGATGCAATAGTGACTCAGAGTTGTTACAGGGATAAATCACACACCTTCCCTGACATTGTTCCTCTTACCTTGCAAACCCTTATTTTCATCCTTATTTGCCTTTGCCTTTATTTTTGTAATTTTGAATCTAAAATCCCAAATCATACTTTTTGTTTAATTGAATGATAATTTGAACTCGATATTGACGTGCAGTCCTTGAGATCGATATTCGGGGAATTTCCCCTTTATTACTATAACTAGAAAAATAGTACACTTGCTATTTTTCCGATCAAGTTTTTGGCGCCGTTGTCGGGGACTACCAAAATATAGAGTTTAATTTTTTAGTTCAATTAAAATTTTGTTGCTCTGCAATAAAATTATTTTTCTGTCATTTATATAATTTAATTCACTAATCTGTGTATGCGAGGAGAGCCCTCGGCAGAATTTCTTTTCGATGCAGAAATCGAGAGAACCCTTCACCGGAGACGCAGAAACGCTAGATTGGATTCCAAAGAAGAAGTTCCCTCTGATCACTCAGATTCAGAAAAAGAAACTATGGCTGAAATTCCTCTAGTTCCACCGCTTCCACCTCTAGAAAGACTTTTAGGTGACTATGGAGGTGCAAATGCACCGGGTGGTAGATTGACCATTGTCAACCAACCAGTGAATGTGACGAACTTTCAACTGCATCCTAGCATAATCAATCAACTTGAGAGAAAATCGTTCACCAGAAAGGTTAATGAAGATGCCAACAAGCACCTGCAGAGATTCCTGACCATGAGTACTACTTTGAAAATTGATGGTCATACTGATGAAGCAAAGAAGTTAAGAATGTTCCCTTTCACCTTATCTGAAGAGGCGGAAGAGTGGTTATACTCTCTTCCAACTGGCAGTATTACATCATGGGAAGAGATGGAAACAACTTTCTTAAATGAGTATTTTCCCACATCAGTGTTTATGAGAAAAAGGTATGAAATCTTGAACTTCAAACAGAAAGATGGTGAGTCTTTGGGAGATACCTACAAAAGATTCAAAAGAGTCCTGGTAGCATGCCCAACTCATAATATGGACCAGACTGAACAAATGCAGATGCTTGTGAATGAGCTGAAAATAAAGACAAAACAGTTAATTGATACAGCAGCCGATGGCTCAACAAATTTCTCAACAACCACTGGTATTAAAAAGATCATTGAAGCGATAGCCGCAAATGAGCATCTGGAATTATATGATAGGTGTACAAGCAAACCTGAAGGAGTCATTGACCTGAAAGTAGAAGCAAATAAAATCCGTTTGGAAGATATAGTCGCTGCTGAAGTAGAGAAGAAATTTAAAGCAATGAATATAGGTACTCAATATGTAGCTCAAATTCAACCTGCTCAACCCATCACGTGTGAAATCTATAATGGACCTCACCATACTATGTATTTCTTGCAACTCCTCAACAAATTGAAGAGATAAAATTCTTAAATCAGAACAACCCCTACTCTAACACTTACAATCCAGGTTGGAAGAATCATCCAAACTTCTCCTGGAAAGATCAGAAAGGGAATGCTCCACAACAGGGTCAAGGTCAATATCAGACTCAATATCAATAACAACAAGCTCCAAGCAAAGCAGACTGGGAGATTGCCATTGAAAACATGGCAGCTCAAAATAGGTAATTTGAAGAAGAGACGAGAAACAATCAGAAAAACACCACCGCCTCTCTAAAGAACCTTGAAGTTCAGTTGGGGCAGATAGCACAACAACTAGCAAGTTCTCGAACACCAGGTTACTTACCAAGTGAAACAGTTCAAAATCCGAGAGGTCAAGAGAATATTAGTACTGTCACGACGAAAAAGAAAAAGGTTGCTAAAAAGAAAAAAATTATATCACTGGGCGAGCCAACTAAAGAGGAAATTACAGAGACTAAACCAGTGATTAAGTTGCCCTACCCTCAGAGAGTTGTAACACCCCAAAATTTGCCCTCCTCATTCATGCATTCATTTAGCATTTCATATTGCATTTCATCATGTCAATCAGAATTAGATCCGAAAAAAAAAACGAAAAAAAAACGAAAAAAAAAATAATAATAATAATAAAATTTTTAATTAATTAATTAATTAATTAATTAATTAATTAAATAATTAAATAAATAAAATATAATAAAAAATTTTGGACTTGGGTCTCTCTCATTTGAGCCCACAAAACCATGAAATTCAGTCTATAAATACCAAGGCTTCACTTGAGAGAACACAGAACAAAGGGGGATTTTGAAGAGAAGCAAAATACTCTGAGGTTTCCTTGGAACAAAACCCTGAGGAAAAAGATAGTGAGAGAAGACCTAACGGAGTTCAGAGCAGCCTCCAAACCCCGAAGGGAACTCAGCTACACAGAATCGCCTCTGCCTCACATAAACCCTGAAGATTGTTTTGTAAACCTCACGGGTGCAACTCAATTTCAATCAAGCTCTCCAATCAGGTTTGCCTTTATTCCCATTACCTTTTGCTTTGAAGTTGAATACTCTGAATGTATGAGGTATGATGGATGAATTTCATTAGGTTTTTCGCCCATGGGTTTAATATGTATATGAATGTATAAACAATGCCTTGAATGTTTAACCGTTTAATTTCTGAAATGTATGCCACAGGGTTTGAGTTTTTTGAAACCATATTGTTGATCATGAAAAAAATGCTTATGGTGTTTCACTAACCCTTTTGTTGAATTTTTGTGAGGGCTCACATGACTTTTGCAGGGATAACTTGCGTGGTTTCCCACTTTATTTGTGGGATAACCCCTGGAGGTTCATTCCGATTACCTGTACTGACCCACTTTCTTTGATGATGTTAGCTTGGAAGGATCTCAGGGTTTCCCATTCCTCTAATTGCTGTTACTTCGGATCTTTATCCGCGTGGTACTTTTACATTTTTCCCGCATTTTACTGCTTTCCTAGCTGGAAGACCTCGATAGGAGGCAACGTTTGAGCCCCTTGGTGGCATTTTACTTTGAGATACATGTTTTGTGTTTTGTATTCATATCCCTGCAGGTAGCGCGGTTCCTTCGTCAAGGACTGCCTTTTTGCCCTCGAGCATCCCAAACCCTAAAACCCAAAGCAACACGTTAACTCCTTCTACTACAGGCGAGTAAGTCTCCAAAGGTCGAGCATCCGGTAGATTGCGTAGTAACGTCGTTCGTCCAAAACCCAATCCATAACCCCGTAGTTAGCCGAACTACGTTTTGCTCTGATTCTCAGGCCAGATGAGATACGTAGGCATAAGACGCGGTGTCTTAGCGAGCACACATCCCCCAACCCATAGGTCAGCCGAACTACGAAGACTCTGATTCTCATATTCAGATGAGATGTGTATGCAGTGGATGCGACATCCGCGCGAGTCATTTTCATTTAACCCTTTTTTTTGGCAAACAGCACAAGATAAACCCACACCCTTTAGACAAAGAACTACAAAAGTGGATCCCGTAGAGTACTACGGATGCGTAGGGGTGCTAATACCTTCCCTTCGCATAACCGACTCCCGAACCCAAGATTTGGTTGCGAGACCCCGTCTTGTCCTTTCCTTTTTCAGGTTTACTTCGAGCGTTTCCTTTCCCTCCTTTGGGATGAATAACGCACGGTGGCGACTCTTCTATCTTTTTCTTTCGCCGGTTGTTTTTTTTTGCATTGTATTTTTCAGGTTGCGACAGCTGGCGACTCTGCTGGGGACCCGGTTTCCCTAAGCGAGTCCCTCCTAGCTTTTGTAGTTTGTTTGTTTGTTGGGTCTTCATGCTTTTGTACAGTTATTTATTTACCTGCTTTACCTTATTGCATTGTGTACATATCATTGCTTTATCTGTTGGCTGGCTATGGCTGCTTGGTGATCTTTGTGAGATGAGTTCTATACCCGAACTCGAGTGCACTTAGGATAGGAGAATGGCATAGTCCTGTCGACTTGTGTGGAGTTATTCCTTAGCGAGTCGACTTGCAAGCCCATTCACTTGGTGGAGGTCATGTTGAGATCAATAATGTCACACAAGTAAGTTGTGGTTAGACATTACTTGTTCCAATATAGACCTAAGAAGCCAAGGACCTTATTTTACCAAACCCATCTTGGCCTATTCGTAGGACGTAGTGCGAAAGTCGTTCAAGTGTGAGATTTGATACGATTGTTACGCGATACTACACTCATAAGAGTCTCTCTTGAGAATATTGTTGGAATACGAGTAGTCGTTCCTCTGATAATATCCGAAAGATGGGATTATGACTATGGGAACCTTTTGTAGAACATGTTTGGCAGGTTTAAACCTTAGTACACTCTTTTTGGGTGGTTCTTAACCTAAACTCCATGCTCGTGACTTGCAACAAACCCTTGATTCATGGTTAATCCGATCAGGTATCCTTAATATCAATGAAACTCGGGTGTTGATAAGGTGTAAACCATAATCCACCAAAATGGGTGGTTGATATTAAGGATAACATGATCCATCCCATGACCTTTGTTTGGTGTGCTCTTAATTTCTCTCCAGACAGTGCAACCTGACAGATGTTCAAGCGGATCCATCAATTCTGATTGACATGCCTTTGCATTGCATAACATCATCTGCATATTTGCATCCAACATCTCATGCTTATTCATTTGCAGGGTATTCCCTTTCAAAACGGGGGTGCCTTAAAACTGAACAAGCAGTGCATCGCATACCATGCATATTAACCCTTGTCTATTTTGCAGGTGTCACCGCAGTGTCTAATGTTTGTTCCCTGTATCAGGCAATTATTGGTCCCAAGCAAGTTCACAGATACCCGACAAAGGAAAACCGTCCACGACTAGCGATGGACCAAGTACAGAAAGAGCTGGCTGATATGCGTGAAAGGATGGATCAGTTCATGACATTGATGACTGGTATGGTAGCAGGTCAGGAAAAGCTGAGGGAATTGGTTGAGCAACCGAGACACGATCCAGAGGTGGAGATACCAAATGTTGAGGGAAACCCTAGTAACCCTGGGAACGCTGATAACCCTGTGAACACTGGTAACGCGGGTAACGCAAATGCTGATGGAAACCCGGGTAATATTGGCAACACAGGGAATGTTGGAAATGGTATTGGCGGAAGGTACAATGTGAATCAAGGAATTCAGATTAACGGGCACCCCGTTAGTGAAGATTGTCAGTATGATCAATTTTCTTTGCACGACGAAGCCCTCGAGACCACTCGCCGTATGGATGAGCTGGCTGAGAAGCTCAAATATTTGGAGTCTCAAAATTCCTTAGGCTTTGATGTCACAAATCTTGGTCTGGTTCAGGGAGTAAGGATTCCTCACAAGTTCAAACCCCCTACTTTTGAGAAATACAACGGGGCTTCTTGCCCACGCACTCATCTCCAATCTTATTTGGGAAGGTTGGGAGCTCACACGGAAGATGAAAAGCTGTGGATGTACTATTTTGAAGACAGTCTAACTGGAGCTTCTCGTGAATGGTATTCTCATTTGTCTCGTACTACCATCAAGAGCTGGAAAGACTTGGCAGAGGCTTTTATCAAGCAATATCAATACAACTTGGACATGGCTCCAAATCGGACCTTGTTGCAAGGTATGTCTCAGACTGCCAAGGAAACCTTTAGAGAGTATGCTCAGCGTTGGAGACAGATTGCTGCGTCCGTCCAACCCCCTATGTCTGAAAGGGAGATGGCGGACATGTTCATGAACACTCTTCAAGGCAATTATATTGAGAGATTGGCTGCTTGCCCGTCAATCAGCTTTGCAGAGATAGTAATTGCTGGAGAAAGAATCGAGAGTATGTTGAAGATGGGCCGAATTCAAGACAATAGTGCTTCCAACTCATCAGGTCCCAAGAGACCGTTTGCTGGTAACGGTCAGCGAAGAAAAGAAGGCGAGACAAGCGTTGTGTATACCGGCAGAGGCAGGGGTAGAGGACGCCCTAATTATTACCAAGATCAAGTGGCCGCAGTCACTATTCCAACACCTGTTCCTCAACCGCAATATCATCCGCAGCAACAACCTAGGTACAACAATCAAGGAGGTAATCCGGGTCAGCAGAGACACTATCAACAACGTCCAAGGCAGACGGACCGGGTCATCGAGCCAATCCCAATGCCTTATTCAGTATTACTTCCCAAGCTGATTGACATGAATCTGGTTACGTTGAGAACTCTGGCCCAACCAATCAATCCCAATAGTTTGCCTAGAGGTTATGATGTCAACGCCAGATGTGCTTTTCACTCCAACGCACCTGGCCATACTACAGATAATTGCAAGGCTCTCCAGTTAAAGGTACAAGATTTGAGAGATGCCCAGGCTATCAATTTTGCTCCGGTGCCTAATGTTATCCAGAACCCGATGCCGGCTCACGGCGGGCAGGGGATTAATGCTGTCGAAGTGGTTGAAGCTGGTAATGCCCAAGGCTGGGGCAAATTTGTGGAGCCAGTCATCAAAGAAGACAAGTTTGGATTGGGGTATGCTCTGGGATCTCAGAAGAATGAAACTGGTACTCTCTCCAGCGGGGGTTTGGTTTCTCCCCACACCGTCAATGCTGCAGATGAAGACAAGGCTGACAGCGACTGTGACTTAGATAGCTGGATTCGCCCGTGTGTCCCAGGAGAAAAGCTCGACAATTGGTCGTCCGAAAAACCGTCCGGGTTATTTTGCTGAAAGAGTGATTTTTATTGTTTTCCTTTTATTACATGCATAATAAAGTCTTACACTTTGCCCAAGGTGTAATGACTCATTTGTAGGGCCATCCATTTAGTTACGTTTCGCAATTATTTTTATCATCAATAAAGGACGGCTTTTGCAAACAATTTTGTGTTCTCTTTCTTTCAGTTTTTTTACTTTTTACAAAAAAAATGGCAATGTTTCTTTTTTCGTTTTTCCTTTCTTTCAAAAAAAATCTCTCTCATTCTAAGGTAAAGCATGATCCTCCATCATGCAGAGCCGACCACTCGGATCTCACTGCTAACGACACTGTTATGGCCAAGTATGACTTCGACAATCCTATCTATCAAGCCGAAGAAGGGGCTGAGGAAGTTTGTGAATTGCCTGAAGGGTTAGCCAGATTGTTGAAACAGGAGGACCGAGCTATTACACCTTATCAGGAGGTGATTGAGACCGTCAACATCGGTACCGAATGAAGGTGAGAAAAACAAGAAGGGGGGGTTGAATTGTTTTGGAAAATAAGCGCTTTTTCAAAATGAAAATCACACAAGGAATTTATACTGGTTCGCTTATAACACAAAGCTACTCCAGTCCACCCGGCCAAGGTGATTTCGCCTTCAACAAGGACTTAATCCACTAATCTTGAAAGATTGATTACAAACAACGTCTAAGAGAAAGATCTCTTAGTCCTCTCAAGTATACAGACTGCGCAGAGTCACTTGAGGAAATACAACAAAGATAAAGACTTGTGTAATCTAGAGTGCTTCTAAGATAAGCAAATATTACAACAGTAAGAACAAAGTGTTTCACGTTTTTTAAGCAAAAGCTTTGTGAAGATTGAGAGAATAAAATGTTTTTATGTGTGTTGATGTTTCAGTATATGCTTGTCTTATTCATGTTGATTTGCAGTCCTTTATATATATAGGAGTGAAGTAGTCGTTGAAGGTGATAGCCAATAATTTGAATTAATGCCATAACTTATATAGCTTCTTGCCAAGACAGCTTTCTCTCCTCGAATGACTACTTTCCAAATATAGTTCCTTTTCATTTGAATTTGGAGTTTAACATCTCTTTCTGTATTAGGAAATCCATTTCCATACCTTTATTTGAAGTTAACGTTACTCTTCCTTTATTTAGCAAATCCATGATCAGAGTCTTCATGTTTCTGAGAATCTTGGAATCTTGCTATCTTACTTCTGATGTTGATCTCTTTTGAGTTCTGATGGTTTCTTCAGATATCGCTGAGAGCTTCTGGAGTTTGACATACCGTTGTTCACAGTCAGAACTTCTAGAGCGTACTTCTTGTTCAGATGCTTCTGATATTTTGCTGTTTTGCTCAGAGTTAGACTTTCTTGAACGTGTTTCTACTTCAGATGCTCCTGGTCTTCTGATAATTTGTATCTGATATGATTCTGTATCTGATGATTTCTTCCTTCTTTCCTTAGAACCCTGCACACTTAGAAACTTTTTGTTAGGGTGCCATTTTTGGTTTCATCCTTTGTTATCATCAAAATCATGGAATCTGTTGTAGAACAATTTTTGTTCTTACACCGAAGACGACAAGAAAGAGATCAAGATCGGGGCCAGTCTACAGGCCGAGAGGAAAGACCGTTGATCATGTACTTGACTGTGTTAGAAAGGTCAATGGGTTGTGTGCTCGGTCAGCATGACGAGTCAGGTCGAAAAGAGCATGCAATATACTACCTTAGCAAAAGTTTACCGACTGTGAACAAAGATACTCATTGCTCGAGAAAACTTGTTGCGCTTTGGCATGGGCTGCTCGCCGACTAAGACAGTATATGTTGACTCACACGACTCTATTGATATCAAAAATGGATCCAGTCAAGTATATTTTTGAAAAGCCAGCACTTACCGGAAAAGTTACTAGGTGACAAATGATACCGACAGAGTATGACATCCAATACACTTCACAAAAAGCCATCAAGGGAAGTGTCTTGTCAGACTATCTTGCAGAGCAACCGATTGATGATTACCAACCTATGAGGTTTGACTTTCCTGATGAGGACATCATGTTTCTCAAATCGAAAGATTGAGAGGAATCACTCCCGGAGGAGGGGCCTGACCCTGAATCCAAATGGGTTATGATGTTTGATGGGGCGGTCCACATCAATGGTCGCGGAGTTGGTATAGTGTTGATCACACCGGAAGGGGGTTCATATGCCATTTGGTGCCAGAATAACTTTTCCCTGCACCAACAATGAAGCCGAATACGAAACTTGTATCCTAAGACTTGAGGAAGCCGTCAATATACAGATTAAAACCCTGGATGTATACGGGGATTCAGCTTTGGTCATCAATCAAACCAACGGGAAATGGTGCTATGTTGGAACTACGTACCCAGAATTGACGTATCTCGGTCAGAGACGAATGAAGAAAGCATTTGGTCAGAAAGTGCGCCCTCGGGAGTATCGAGTCGGTGAATTGGTACTCAAAAGATTTCTTCCTCCCAACACAGATCACAGGGGCAAATGGACACCGAACTATGAGGGTCCGTACGTGGTTAAAAGGATTTTCTATGGCGGAGCTTTGATGCTAACAACCATGGATGGCGAAGGATTCCCATCCCCTGTCAACTCAGACGCAGTTAAAAAATACTACGCATAAAATAGACCCGCTGGACAGTAAAAAGAATAGTCCAGGCAAAAAAAGGGCATCCCGACGAACCAAAAAAAAAGAATAAAGAGGTTCGGGCAAAAATTAGGGATATAAAAAAAAAAGAGTACACCCGGTGAGTCGAAAACCCAAAAGGGCGGCTCAGGCAAAAATGGGTATCCCGGTGGATTCAAAACCCGAAAAGGGGGCGATCCAGGCAAAAGTTAGGGAATAAGCGAATGACTATGATCTGAGTTCATCAGTGTTATATCACCGTTTCATTCAATCCGGCAATCTTCGAAGGTTAAAGATCGACTAATCATCCACTTCAGAAAGCAAGATGAGCAGAGCGTCTTGAGGACATACGAACCATAGCAGAGTCGAAACTCAGTGGGACCCCGTTTCCACATTGCCATTAGGATAGTTTTTTTTTAATAGCGATCACCTCTTTTCAGGGATCAGCTTCCTAATACCCTCGCCTATTCCTGGCACAAATTTTCTCCCCAGTAAGAGTCGAATAATTCAGTTAAAGAGCCTCTTTATTTTTCATTTATCAGTTTGTTTGCAAAAATGTCCGAATTTTTGATAAAACATATTGCATATGAACATAATGGTGGCTTTTGCAGATGGTTTGCACAGGAAAACATTTAAAATTGCTTTGAATGTGCTTAATCCCGAACGGTGAATTCAAACCGAGGCATACGTGTATTTTTGGTTGCAGGTCACAGGAACCGGATGCCAAGTCATGAATCCTCATCCCCCAAGCAGTTGACAAAGTCTCTCCTCAGCAGAGCATGTTCCCCAACAGAGTTGACAGTATCCAGACTGTCTATCCCCAGTAGAGTTGACAGTATCCAGACTATATATCCCTAGCGGAGTTGACGGTGTCAGACTGTATCTTCCTAGCAACAGCGGAGTGGTTGCATACCCAACGGACAAGAGGGTGGTGTTCCCAGTGTTCATCTCATCCCCAGCATTATTTCTAACAGATTTGTTCTAATCCCCAGCTAGAGGACGATTAGCAAGTTCATATCCCCAGCAAAGGTCGTTTCCTACGACATTTCCCCAGAAAGTGCTTTCCCCACAGACTCTCCTCACAGAGCCTCGCCGAGAAAAGTTTCCATAGTTGATACTCCCCCCGCAAGGTCAACTTTTCAAGCAGCCAATTTATTTTTGGTGGCTCATTGGTCCCGGCAGACGGATCATTCCCCACAGAGCATTCAAGGATTGATACAGCGATCTGTTCCCTACCGGAGTTTGCTTCCCCAAGCAGATTTCTTTTTACACCATGCATAACATTTGCATTTGCAGGCATATCATATCAAGCATACACATAAGCTGATAAACAGGTTCTTCCAAGCAGACTGAAGAATTACTTTACAACCAAGGTCATGAGATCCAGCCAGAGGATCAAGCGTGAGTGATTCAGCCTGAGGGTCGTTTTGAAGATTCAGCCTGAGAATCGTTTTCCAGTGATCCAGCCTGAGGGTCATTTTGAAGATTCAGCCTGAGAATCGTTTTCCAGTGATCCAGCCTGAGGGTCATTTTGAAGATTCAGCCTGAGAATCGTGTTCCAGTGATCCAGCCTGAGGGTCCATTTCGAAGATTCAGCCTGAGAATCGTGTTCCAGTGATCCAGCCTGAGGATTATTTCGAAGATTCAGCCTGAGAATCGTGTTCCAGTAAGCCAGCCTAAGGCTCAATTTGAAGATTCCCCAGTGAAGTCGCCTACAAGCTTTATTTCCCCAGCAAGCCTAAGTCTAATTGAGGAGTCGTTACAACATGTTCTAGCCCGAAGAATATGTACGAAGCCCAAAAGTGGAATATTCTCGAAGCTGCATATCTAATATGAAGGTTGGGTTTAGATTTCAAAAGAAGGTCAACCAACGCATGCCTCAGATGCGGGATCCTAATGACGGGAATTTATCATCAAAACAATCCAGATCTAGCCAGAAGATCGAAGTAGATTCAGCCAGAGAATCGAAACAAAGGAGATCTAGCCAGAAGATCGAAGAAGATCTAGCCAGAAGATCGAAGTCAGGTCTAGCCCGAAGACCGGAAATAGATTCAGCCAGAGAATCGAAACAATTCAGATCTAGCCAGAAGATCGAAGTAGATTCAGCCAAAGAATCAAAGGAAATAGATTCAGCCAGAGAATCGAAACGGAGGAGATCTAGCCAGAAGATCGAAGAAGATCTAGCCAGAAGATCAAAATCGTATCCAACCCGAGGATCAAAATTAATATCCAACCAGAGGACTAAATTGAGTATAGGTTCAGCCAGAGGATCGAAACTCCAGATTAAGCCAGAGGATCAGAAGGAAAATAAACAGCGCGGTGTATTTCCGCGTTTTTGTGGTGTTCTCGGAGCGCAAATTTTCGGTCTATCTTTGGTATTCAATCACAGCTCACCCCGTTTGTCTGATAAGCTGTTCGCTTTCATCCTACTCGGGTTCGCTGATGATTGAATAGGGGCAGCTGTAACACCCCAAAATTTGCCCTCCTCATTCATGCATTCATTTAGCATTTCATCATGTCAATCAGAATTAGATCCGAAAAAAAAAACGAAAAAAATAATAATAATAATAAAAAAAAAATTAATTAATTAATTAATTAAATAAATAAAATATAATAAAAAATTTTGGACTTGGGTCTCTCTCATTTGAGCCCACAAAACCATGAAATTCAATCTATAAATACCAAGGCTTCACTTGAGAGAACACAGAACAAAGGGGGATTTTGAAGAGAAGCAAAATACTCTGAGGTTTCCTTGGAACAAAACCCTGAGGAAAAAGATAGTGAGAGAAGACCTAACGGAGTTCAGAGCAGCCTCCAAACCCCGAAGGGAACTCAGCTACACAGAATCGCCTCTGCCTCACATAAACCCTGAAGATTGTTTTGTAAACCTCACGGGTGCAACTCAATTTCATTCAAGCTCTCCAATCAGGTTTGCCTTTATTCCCATTACCTTTTGCTTTGAAGTTGAATACTCTGAATGTATGAGGTATGATGGATGAATTTCATTAGGTTTTTCGCCCATGGGTTTAATATGTATATGAATGTATAAACAATGCCTTGAATGTTTAATCGTTTAATTTCTGAAATGTATGCCACAGGGTTTGAGTTTTTTGAAACCATACTGTTGATCATGAAAAAAATGCTTATGGTGTTTCACTAACCCTTTTGTTGAATTTTTGTGAGGGCTCACATGACTTTTGCAGGGATAACTTGCGTGGTTTCCCACTTTATTTGTGGGATAACCCCTGGAGGTTCATTCCGATTACCTGTACTGACTCACTTTCTTTGATGATGTTAGCTTGGAAGGATCTCAGGGTTTCCCATTCCTCTAATTGCTGTTACTTCGGATCTTTATCCGCGTGGTACTTTTACATTTTTCCCGCATTTTACTGCTTTCCTAGCTGGAAGACCTCGATAGGAGGCAACGTTTGAGCCCCTTGGTGGCATTTTACTTTGAGATACATGTTTTGTGTTTTGTATTCATATCCCTGCAGGTAGCGCGGTTCCTTCGTCAAGGACTGCCTTTTTGCCCTCGAGCATCCCAAACCCTAAAACCCAAAGCAACACGTTAACTCCTTCTACTACAGGCGAGTAAGTCTCCAAAGGTCGAGCATCCGGTAGATTGCGTAGTAACGTCGTTCGTCCAAAACCCAATCCATAACCCCGTAGTTAGCCGAACTACGTTTTGCTCTGATTCTCAGGCCAGATGAGATACGTAGGCATAAGACGCGATGTCTTAGCGAGCACACATCCCCCAACCCATAGGTCAGCCGAACTACGAAGACTCTGATTCTCATATTCAGATGAGATACGTATGCAGTGGATGTGACATCCGCGCGAGTCATTTTCATTTAACCCTTTTTTTTTGCAAACAGCACAAGATAAACCCACACCCTTTAGACAAAGAACTACAAAAGTGGATCCCGTAGAGTACTACGGATGCGTAGGGGTGCTAATACCTTCCCTTCGCATAACCGACTCCCGAACCCAAGATTTGGTTGCGAGACCCCGTCTTGTCCTTTCCTTTTTCAGGTTTACTTCGAGCGTTTCCTTTCCCTCCTTTGGGATGAATAACGCACGGTGGCGACTCTTCTGTCTTTTTCTTTCGCCGGTTGTTTTTTTTCGCACTGTATTTTTCAGGTTGCGACAAGAGTGACAAAGAAGGAACCAAGCGAGTCAGACTTGGAGAAATTCATGACAATGTTTAAAAAAGTTGAGGGTCATATGTCTTTGTTTGAAGCACTCGAAAGAATATCCATGTACAAGAAATTCATGTAAGAGGTAATGGTTGAAAAGAAACCAACAGCAGAAAAACAGGTAGCCTGGAAGGAAAAGTATAATGCAAATTCACGGGAGCAGAAAATTCCAAATAATCAGAATGATCCTGGAATGGTAACAGTACCATGCACAATTAAAGGAAGAACCTTCAAAAGGCACTAATAGATTCCGGAGCTAGTGTGAGTTTGATGCCATTATCAATCTATCACTTGTTGGGTATTAAAAATATCAGTGATACAAAGACAAATCTGAAGTTTGTGGATCACTCGAGAAAGGATGCATATGGTATAGCAGAAGACGTACTGGTAACAATAGAGGACTTGAGTTTTCCAGTTGATTTTGTAATCCTAGATATACCTGAAGACGATGAGGCACCCATCATTCTGGGTCGACCTTTCATGAAGACAAGTCGATTCAATCTCGACATGGACCTGGGCACGTTAACCTTGAAAGCTCACGACAAAGAGATAACATTGAATGCTATTGAAGACCAAGAGCTAGAGGAAGATACATGGTCTCACTATCAATTAGGCTTAACCAGGACAGAGGTGAGAAGGAAAAGTAACATGCCAACATCAGAGAAAGATGCAGGAAGGCCCTCTCGACTCTCATCACTGCCATTAGCCACCCTGAATGGAAAAACTCCCATCTCCATTCCAAAAAACAAGAGAAAGAAAAGAAAACGAAAACAAGGTTAGGAGATGGAGGTTAAAGAGGACTTATGGCACAAAGGAATCCATACTGATAAAAGAGACAGCTTCCTAGTTTTAGACAAGAGATGCAACAAGGTTTGGAGGCTGAAGTACCCCCCATAACAAGGGGAATGAACCGTCGAGCCATGTGACGTTAAACGAAACGCTTTGTGGGAGGCAACCCACGCGTTACTATTTCTAATTATTGTTTGTGTTTGTTTTTTTTATTTTAGGTTTGCACAGTGCCTTGCATAAAAGGGAAAAGGTACTCACATGGAAAAAGTTGGAAAAATGAGCAGAACAACAGCCTGACACGGCCCATGTCAGGCCTGCAGATTTGAAATTTGTTTGGAAAATTTGAATTTCGTATGAGCATGTTGCACTTTCCGCACCAGCCCCTCAGTGGGGTACTATGAGTCACCCCCCTTCTATCCTGTTCTAAAACATTGAGGTCAATGTTTAGTTCAAGTGTGGGGGAGGCTTTCCTATGATTTTTGCCTTTATTTTTTTTTTTGTTTTATGTTTTTTTTATTAGTTCCCAATTTTTACCATTCGCATTTGGTTTATTTTTTCTGTCGTGTATCATGTGCTGCATGTATTTCAGGTTCTTGGTATTATAGTTGGATGAGGTAATAATCAATAGTGGTAGTGCATGAAATGATCACTCCATTTACTATTGCTTGTATGAAGGATCTTCCTAGAAAGTCGATACTGCTGAAGAAAAGATCAGACGTAAGTTCTAAGCTCAACTAACATAGGTTCCTTGTGCATTACGAGTTAAGTAAGAAGACACACTATACTCGAAGTATTGTGGATGCTGTCAAGCTTTACCTAACATGGTGAATGCATAAAAAGCCAAACACATTTGTCATCAGGAGCGATATTCATGTATGTCTTTATCACTCTGACTTTGCGTAGGTTCTCTGGGAATTTCATTGCATGCATACACACACTGAGGAACGTTGTTTGATTATAGCCCTGAGCCTTTCTAGCCATCCCGTTAATGTTATCATTTGTTAACCCCATTTGAGCATGTACCCTTTGTTTGTCTAACCACTTAAATGTAACCCGCGACCCAAAGCACTTCCTTACCCTGTCGGAGTCAATGTGATGTCATTAAGCTGTGTTAAATTCTAAGTTTGGGGTAAACCCCATAAATATCAAAAACCAAGGTGAGTGTGAAAAAAATTAATAAGAAGAAAAATGACCAGTAAAAAATGAAGAAAAATAAACTAAATGTAGTCGATGGTTCGAAAGAAGCATTCACCGAAGGAAGAGTACTCAGTTGAAAAAAAAAATCAAAAAATTGAGTAATTGAAAAGAAGTAAAAAAAACACAGTGAAAAGAATAATGACATTGACTCTGAACCCAAAATCACTTGTTTCCCCTTTTGTTTGTACTTATCACACCATAACCCAAGCCATGTTACAACCAGAAAGACCTCAAAAAGTGTGTGTTGTGTGCAATTGATACGAAAGGAGAAACTATTCAAACTTATGAGTTGATATTGCATATTATGAATTGAGAGTGAAAAAACTTTAACCCCGAGAGACTTGGTGAAAGTGTGATGTAAGCTGATAGGTGAAGCGGTACATCGATGATGAAGTGCGATAGAAAACTCATTAGGAAAAGAAGGAACTATACAAGAGGGAGTGAAGGCGTTGGCGAAAGATCTCAGTAGTATCATGGTAAGAATACAAAATTTGGGAAGTCACACTTTGTCGTATATGACATTACTTGAGGACAAGCAACGAGCTAAGTTTGGGGTTGTGATCGGTCACCATTTTCACTATATTTTTGTTGCTTATCTGATAAGAAACCAAGGATTTTGAGACACTGTGTACGCATTATGGTACCTTTAAAGTTAATTTTCATTCCCATAAGTTATTTAAGCAATTTTATTAATTGTCAGTTTTATTTATATTTTTGTGATTTTACACATGGGATATCTATGTTTTTGTCCAACAGATCCAGGTGGAAGAACCGAGGAACTCAGAGCGAGACAGTGCAAAATTCCGGAAAGCAAAGGAATGAAAAAATTCTGGTACAAGAGACCTGACACAGCCACCCGTGTCACCTGACACGGGCCGTGTCAGGCAGAAGGAGAATGAAAGCAAAAAAAATAGTAGCTTGACACGGCCCGTGTCAGGCCTTATCCTCAACCGTGTTAGGCATCATGGGTGTGTCACAGGAAGCAGTGAGCTGACACAGCAACCCGTGTTAGCTGACACGGGCCGCGTCAGCCCAAGCCCAAAATTTTCCCTTTTCATCGGGCTTGCAGAGAGATTTTTTGGACATGTTCACTTGTTGCTTGGAATTTTCACTATGTAAGAGAACCTTCTACCAAAGAAAAGATCATCTTGGAATGAGACAAAACACAGTATTGTCAAGCAATCAAGGATTACAGAGAGCAAGGAGTTCGGAGAGCTGAAGGTTTTCATGAGCAGAAGCGATTGAAGATCAAAGTCATCCAAATACTTGTAATGTGTAATTTTTATCTTACATTTGTTTTGAACAATATGAGTAGCTAAATCCCTCAATGCTAGGGGGTGTCCCTGATTTAGAATTGTAATGAATTTGAATATACTTTTGCATTTATAATGTTATTCTTACGATTACCTTTTGATGTGTTTAATGCTTTCTCTTTCGGACTAATCGAGATTGTTTTGTGGTTATCAATTAGGCTGCACCGTCATTGATAAGGTTTTCATAAGGTTACTCTGCAGTAGATATCACCTAGGACTAGGGATACCCTGTATGAACCAGAGTGTTCTTGATATAATAAAGCTTAACTTCACCTTAATTGCCTATGGACATAGAAATTAGGGTAGATTGATTAAATGTTTTCTCACCAAGGACTTGGGAGAAAATACCCTTGAGAACTGGTAGTAATTGATATTTGTTAATGCAATAGTGACTCAGAGTTGTTACAGGGATAAATCATACACCTTCCCTGACATTTTTCCTCTTACCTTACAAACCCTTATTTTCATCCTTATTTGCCTTTGCCTTTATTTTTATAATTTTGAATCTAAAAACCCAAATCATACTTTTTGTGTAATTGAATGATAATTTGAACTCGATATTGACGTGCAGTCCTTGAGATCGACATTCGGGGAATTTCCCCTTTATTACTATAACTAGAAAAATAGTACACTTGCTATTTTTCCGATCACATCCCTTATGAGTTTGTTCTTCCAGATATTTGGTGTAGTTGGGCCCCCTCTAAAATTATTGTTTTCTCATTGCAACTTCTTCAGTATTGTATCCTTACCAGAAAAAACTTACTTAAAAGGGGTGTCTCTTTGACCTTTTCCCATCCCTTCTGCTAACTGCTATTGAGTCTTCCTCTCATCTCTTTGTGACCTACGGTGTTGCTTCCTCTATTTGGTATAAGATTTTCAGGTGGGTAGGGTGGTGTGTTGTTTTGCCTAGTGATATTTTGACCTTTTTTCATATGTTTATCCATTCACTGGGGGAGGTAGGTTTAGAGTGAGGTTGTGGATGATTTGGCATGCCGTTGTTTGGTCGATTTGGAAAACTCGGAATAATATAGTTTTTTTGTGGGTCATCGGTGACATCAAAGGACGTGGGAGATATGAGCATCTTCTTGGTGTGAAAATGGTATCTTGGTAGATCCGTTGATACTCATGTGGTTTCTCTGACTCATGTGAGAATCATATCCTGTTCATTAGTCAATAGAGGGGTGAGCGTCTTTGACCTTCATTGGATGCAGATATATACATAAAACAGACCTTTGATTTAAACTTAAGAAAAAATCACGATCTCCCTCATCATTTTATACCGTGTGCCAATATTGTGTCACAAGCATATTTGTTGCTGATTTACTGGAATAAGGTACTTTCTTTTCACCAAACATGTTTTTTTTTACTATTGACAACCAAAATCATCCATTATTGTAATATCTTGTAATTTAAACCCAGTCATTGATAAACACATGTGTCGCTTTCTTCTCCTGCATAAAATTTCACCTCATATAAAAGTGTTGAGGATGAAAATTTAGAGTTGATTAGGTAAGCACTTATCTAAAGGTAATTTGTATTAAGAGATTGATAAATTATTATAGATTTTTCAATTAAACTTGTCATATTTATTTGATACGCACTGGTATGAGATCAAATCTAAGACTAAAAATTTAAGAGACCTAAATATTTAAGAGATCAAATCTATCATGTGAGCAAATACATGTGTAAATCTCAAAAAGGATCTAACAGGTTAATATTCTACATTTATGAGCACCGCTTAACTAATACAAATTCAAAACCAGTTACCATCTCCGTATTTTATCTTTTTTAAGGTAAAAGCAATGAATTAAGTAGAGTTAAGCAATGGGAAAGAAAGTAAAGCGGACATAGAAGGGGTAGGCCGACATGTTTGCCAACCCTTTGTATACTTTTAATCATTTTATGTCTTCTCTTTTTTTACACTTATAACCATTTTGTGCATTTTTTACCTTTAAAATTAATAATAAATAAGATTTAAATGCGATTTTTTTAAAATAATTAATATTTTTAAAAATAATTATAAAATAATAAATTTTTCAATTTTTTTCTCCAAAATAACCACATTTAAAAAAGATGTGCGAGATGAATTGGCGCATCCGTTTGTACCAAAGAGGAGGCGCCTAAGGCATTGGCGCTTGCATTGGAAGCCTCATGAGGAGGCGTCAATGTCCTTGGCGCATGTATTGGGCCTCATGAGGAGGCGTCAATGCCTATGACGTCTACTTAATGCATGTGGTGTATGCTCCAATTCATCTGGCGCATACACCCTTGTATTATATATTTTTTATTTTTTAATGTTTTTTCTTTTAACTCTTTTTTACTTATGAAATAATAAAATTTAATGTAAAAAAAAAATTATTCATGATATAATAAAAATTACATGGGATTGACAAAAATTTAATGATCGGCCCGATTGAAACGTCCACCTATTCCACATCCAGGTGCATTAGTTTGTCTCTGAGCTCTCCCACGATTTTCCTAAGGTGTTTGGGGTCTTTGTGTGCTGATCTGATCGAATGATGGCTGGTGTGAAGGTCCGGCGGAAGTTCCAGCGGTATTTGAAAGATGTGTCATCATTTGTTCTCAATATCCATAGGGGCTCTGGCCAACGGCGCTTCCGTAATGGAGTTCGGTGCTCATGTCATCGTAGTTAGATCGATGGAGTTGGGTGGATTGTGGACGGTATAGTTGCCCAAATTGGGACATTGAATCGTTTTGGAAACGAAGCCATGATTCCTAGGGCATACTATAGTTAAACAATGGTTATGTGTTTTGGTGATGAGATGTTTGAGTGGTCATTGGTGGGGGGCTACGATGAAGTGACCCATATGAATCATTTGGGCTATAGACGGCTGTGGTTGAAGCGTATGGTTATTGATGGGTAGGGTTTGATTCTTGGTTTTGTGGTTAGGTGGGTGGCATGAATGAATTGCGACGTTAGGTGTTTGGTTGTTGGGTGGATGACATGAATGGGTTGCGAAGTTTGATGTTTGGTTGTTGGGTGTATGTGGTAGGTTGATATTGTGAGGTTGGTTGTTGGGTTTGGGTGGTTTGACATTGGTGTTGGACGGGGACTTTTTGTTGGGTGTACGATGACGAAGCTAGTAGGCGTGGATCCATCAAATATCGCGACTCAGACACAAACTGTTGAGTTGTTACCGACCTAAACCATGGCATATATTGTTGAGTTGGTCTTGCACCATGGATGTCTGGTTCGTTTAAGATGTGTTGTCGTCGATTCCTCCATTGACGACACATCTCTTTTGCAAAGTCTCTCCAGTCGGAATAATCCCAATGGGCATCGACTCTTTTTTTATGCCAACTTCCCAAACACGTGGGAGGTTCTGGAATCTGTTGATGCATGCCGAACTGCAGTTTGACCCGGTCACTCTGGTGCATTTCCACGGTAGTGAACCGGATAATTGGTGTCTTTGTTGTCCAAACTGCAGCATCATCATAGTTCACATCATGATCAAGTCCCAAATATGGCCTCCAGATAAACTGTAAAACAATACCAAACGATTAGATGATAAATAATTTGATAAGTATTTTTAAATTAAAATATAGTTGTGTAGGAGTATTACATCGTCTGGTCCAATGTGGTCAAATAGATTGCGATAGACTACTATAGCGTGTTTCAGACACCTATTGTAGTTCATCCCCCTTACTGACCACCTTAGATAAAAAAAAATATTATTTACAGTTAATTGTAATATAAAATATAATTAATTAAATGGTAAAGTGTTACACTTACTTTGTTGCAAACGGGAACATGAATGGGTTCTCGTTTATCGGGGCGCGTGACGACATTCTTGACCAACCTCATGCTTATAGCAAATACGCACATGAAAAAAACGTACAAGTATTCTTTTTTTCATTTTTACACATTGCACTATATAGATGGGCCAACACAGCTGAACCCCAACTATGTGTGCTTACCTTATTAATGTTGCGTAACAACGGTAAATACATAATATTTACTGAATTACCTGTTCTTTCTGGAAATAAAAAATTACCAAATAAAATCATAATATAACACCGAGCTTTAATTATTTTTTCGTACTCGGTTGATTCTTTGGAAAATATTATACTCGCATAATATTGTTTAAGGTATTTTAAATTTATACCTTGCTCCCTTGCTTGATTGGATGACTCTCCCTCAGTTTGGTCGTCACACAAAGGGGCACCCAATAATTCGTTGCAGATAGAGTTGTCCTGATTTACTCTACCATTCACGACCTTACCATCTATACGGAGACCCAACAACATGTATACGTCCTCAAGTGTGACGGTACACTCACCGATAGGAAGGTGAAATGTGTGGGTCTCGGGTCTCCATGTCTCCAACAAAGCAAGAATGAACTTGTAGTCCACCGAGTACGAGACAATGTTGAGGAGATTTCCAAATCCATGTCCTCTAATATATGGTTCTATCAAAGGATCGTGGGGGTACATATTCATGTACACGGCATCGAAAACGCTTTGGGTCCTAATAACACATAAGTAAGAAATACAATAAGAAGAAATAATATATAATACAAACATATATAACAAAGGTATATGAATGAAATATGAAATAAGTAAGAAGAGAATGATAACATACAAATGTCGAGATATTCTCGAGTGTTCCTTTGTGTTCATCACCTATAGTCAACAAAGACATGATTTGATGTTGCAGAGCTTAAGTGTGGCAGAGAAAGAGTGTGGTAAAGAAAGAGTATAGATGATTAGTGTTGGAGATGATTTGATGTTGTGATTTGAATCCTATTTATAGATGAGGGAGTCTTACTAGGTTTGCAACCTACGTAGCATGTGATTGGTTGCATGCATGGCAAAGTAGAGTAGCCATAGTCTTAGGTGCATGCATGTGATATTCACATGCAAGGAAGGGGCGCCCTTGCTCTTGGTGCCTGCATGTGAATATTCACATGCAAAGAAGAGGCACCCTTGCTCTTGGCGCCTAGGAGTCTTTGTCATGAAGGGGCGCCCTTGCTCTTGCCGCCTAGGTTGCTTTATGCGCCTAGGGAATGGGCGCCTGTTTGGACTATTAGGGCAGAGATTCTCTTGTGAGATTCCTTGTGTGCAGAGATTCCTTGGGCGCATGCATTGTGTGTTCTTGTCACTGCATGCATTCCTTATGTATTCTTGTCACTGCATGCATGGTCAAGTATGTGCTGATGAATAGAGTGTGTAGCACCTCAAATTTGCACCCACCATTTTGTATATACATTTTCATGTCTAGGTCATTAGCATTGCATTGTCCACTGCATAGCATTGCATTGTCCATTGCCTAGTGCAAGTCATCAGTCAAGACTGGTCAGGAGATCCAGTTGTGCAAGCAAGCAAGTGCATTTCCTATTGAAGCAAAGCCCTAGGGTTGGTTCATTGATGTCATACGGTGAACTGGACTTTTTGTGGTTTTAATCGCAATGTCGCGGTTAGCAAGAGTCGCCACCGACTTTTCTTTTATCCAATAAGGAAAGGTGGAAAAGAACAGGAAAGACCTTAATTTAGATTTTGGGTTCGGGAGGTACATTATACAAAGGGAAGGTGTTAGCACCCTTTGTATCCATGGTTATCCATGGGCTCTTAATTGCTCGATCACTTATATTATTTTTGTCTAAAAAAAGTGTTTGTGAATTGTTTGGAAAATTGTTTTGAAAAGAGAATTTAACTTTGTAATGATTCTTGTATGAATGTATACAAAGTGGTTATCTCGTTTAGTTTTGAAAATTGTTTAGAAAAATATAACTCGGTAATGATTCTAGTATGAATGTATACCAAGTGGTGATTTTCTAAAGGTATTTTGAAAGGTGTGAGGTGCGAAAAAGTGTTTTAAGTTGTGAGCCAGCAATTAAGAGTTATACCGACCCAAGGTCTTTACGGGCATTTCCTATCTTTATGAGGGTAAAACTGTCCTTATTATTGAGAAATAAGTAGTTTTATTCTTTGGATGTAAAAGGGTCATCGTAGGGTCATCGATTGGTCATTGAAGGCAACAGTTATGAGGATACCTTAGCATTCGAAGGGGCTATCATCATTTAATCGTAGGCAACATCGGAGGGTCATCGAGGGACAAAATTGTATATTCGAAGGCAACATCCGAGGGACTATAATTTATTTTATGATGATTTAACCGAAGGGTCTTTGCTAAGGGTATCCCCACATTCGCGGGACATGACCGTAATATCGTAATCGTAAGGCAACAAAGAGAGGTCCAAGATCACTTATTCAAAGGCAAAGTTTTACAATTAATTAGGTGATTAGGAGGAATTCTCCCACATTAAAATTAATACATTAAAATTAATACATTAAAATTAATACATTAAAATTAATACATCAAAATTAATTAGGTAATTTAGGGTGAAAACTCCACAAGGGTATCCCACAGATAAAGTGGAATACCTAGCCAATAACCTTTTCCTGGGATATGTGAACCTTTTCGAAGCTCAAAAAGAAACATGTCAGAATACCAAATCAGGGTGCAATCGAAGATTACACCGGAAAAATATCGCAACAGTAAATAGGATAGGATGAATAATGCATGGCTATGATAAAAACATAAAAAAAAACAGACTAGAAAAATCAGGTACTGTCTCGTTCGCCTCTGCCTCGCCTAGCGAAGGCCAGGCGAACGGCCACGGATTTTGAATTTTGAGAAAAACAGCCCCATGTTAGGAACCTTGAACTTTATGGCATTTTATCACAGGAACAGCATGGTCAAACATTCAGGGTATTCAGGCATATTTAAATTCACATACGAAAGCAAATTATATATCAACATTTAATCATGATGCATTATATGTGTAGATATGGCCAATTGAAAGTATAAACAATAGAGATATGCAAACCTGTTTGCCAATTCAAGGTTGAAGGGATTGACCACTTGTGGTATCGGAATGAGTTAGGCGGCGGGAATTGGGCGGCGATGGCTTCGGGGCGGATGAGCTGCCTTCAGGGTTTCTTTATTCTGAATTCTCCGGGTTGGCAGGGTTCCTATGCCAAAGTTTCTATCCGTCCTTCTCTGTTCTCTCTCTTTCTTTTTCCTCAAGGTTTGTTCCAAGGAAACCTCAGAGTGTTTTGCTTCTCTTCCTTCTTTCTCCAGTGAATCTCCCAGTATAAACTCTAAGTCTAACTCCCAGTCCTTTTCCTCTACTGAAACTTCAGTATTTATAGACTAATTTTGTGGGTAATGGGCTTGGAATGAGGGAGACCCAAATCCAAAATAATTTGTTATATTTTATTTATTTATTTATTTTAATTATTTAATTAATTAATTAATTATTTAATTATTTAATTAATTAATTAATTAATTAATTAAATTTTTTTTCTTTTTCTTTTTTTTTTCGTTTTTTTTTTTTTTTTTTTTTTTTTCAGGAAAAATGATGGGTAAATTTTGGGGTATGACAGCTGCCCCTGTTCAATATTCTTGAACCGAGAGAGTTAGGATGACGTGTATGTCATTTGTGGTCTGGAGGTGGAAGATTATTGAACACTAGAATGCCCCAAAAATTTGCACTTGAGGATCGACAGTTGGTCTTGATGGAGATGGGCTTAAAGATGCCATCCAGGAGGTTTGATGACGAAAGCTTCAGATCGAGCCGTACATTAGGCCAATTTGAAGACATGGGTGCCACACTGGGTCGTACATTAGACCGAATAATGAGTCATCCATTAGGCTGCCGACTTCGCTGGGGAGTCGGAGTGTGTCATATGCTATTGGGGATAAAGGATCAGAATGGACCATACGCTAGATCGTATCTGAGTTGAAGAGAGAGTCGTCCGTTAGGCTGAATCTGATGATGAAAGGGGTAGTCGTACACTAGACTACACTTCAGAAATGTACCGTACACTAGGTAGCATCTGAGTAGTTGAGGATCCGAATGGGTCGTACGTTAGACCGCATTGGAGTTGCTGGAGCTCAGAATGGATCGTACATTAAATCGAATCTGAGTTGCAGAATGAGCCGTCCAGTAGGCTGAATCTGATGGTAAAAGGGAGTAGTCGTACACTAGACTACACTTCAGAAATGTACCGTACACTAGGTAGCATCTGAGTAAGGGAGTAGCCGTATACTAGACTACCATCCAGAAATGTACCTGTCCGAAGGTAGCATCTGGGAAAGGGAGTAGCCGTATACTAGACTACCATCCAGAAATGTACCTGTCCGAAGGTAGCATCTGGGAAAGGGAGTAGCCGTATACTGGACTACCATCCAGAAATGTACCTGTCCGAAGGTAGCATCTGGGAAAGGGAGTAGCCGTATACTAGACTACCATTCAGAAATGTACCTGTCCGAAGGTAGCATCTGGGAAAGGGAGTAGCCGTATACTGGACTACCATCCAGAAATGTACCTGTCCGAAGGTAGCATCTGGGAAAGGGAGTAGCCGTATACTAGACTACCATCCAGAAATGTACCTGTCCGAAGGTAGCATCTGGGAAAGGGAGTAGCCGTATACTAGACTACCATCCAGAAATGTACCTGTCCGAAGGTAGCATCTGGGAAAGGGAGTAGCCGCATACTAGACTACCATTCAGAAATGTACCTGTCCGAAGGTAGCATCTGAGAAAGGGAGTAGCCGTATACTGGACTACCATCCAGAAATGTACCTGTCCGAAGGTAGCATCTGGGAAAGGGAGTAGCCGTATACTAGACTACCATCCAGAAATGTACCTGTCCGAAGGTAGCATCTGGGAAAGGGAGTAGCCGTATACTGGACTACCATCCAGAAATGTACCTGTCCGAAGGTAGCATCTGGGAAAGGGAGTAGCCGTATACTAGACTACCATCCAGAAATGTACCTGTCCGAAGGTAGCATCTGGGAAAGGGAGTAGCCGTATACTGGACTACCATCCAGAAATGTACCTGTCCGAAGGTAGCATCTGGGAAAGGGAGTAGCCGTATACTAGACTACCATCCAGAAATGTACCTGTCCGAAGGTAGCATCTGGGAAAGGGAGTAGCCGTATACTGGACTACCATCCAGAAATGTACCTGTCCGAAGGTAGCATCTGGTCAGATGAAGGTCTAACTTGGTCGTGCATTAGACTGTACTTGAGTTGAAGAAGGTCAGAATGGATCGTACGCTAGATCGTATCTGAGTTGTTGAGGGTCAGAATGGATCGTCTGTTAGATCGTATCTGAGTTGAAGAAGGTCAGAATGGATCGTATGCTAGATCGTATCTGAGTTGAAGGAGTCATATGTTGAGCTGAATCAGAATGAACCGTATGTTAGGCTGTATCTGTATACGTTGTACTTGCAATAAATGTCTGGGATGGGCTTAAAGATGCCATCGCTAGGAGGATATCGAAGTGTTGTCAGAATGAATGTTCCCATGAATTGCATATGGAATATGTATCTGAATCTTGTCTGTGATTGATAAAGGCGTCTGCCTGAATGAGCCTTTTACTTTGACTATATCAGGAGGATAATTAACCTGCAAAGAAAAGTTAGCTTTATGCCATGTCATGATGCATGAGATGTTTTATGCTTTCGAAAATAAATGCGAATGTTGTATGCATGCGTATGCTGTGAAATGATGCAATGAATGAGTTATGCGTATGAGAAGTTCTGCTTGGGGACTCTACTGGGGAAAATAAATCCCCATCTACTGATTGGAGATATTCGTGTTGAGGACCCTTTCTCGGCTGGGGGTTCTGATTTCTGTCTGATGGTAGAGATATTCAACAGAGCCTGGCTGGGGATGGATGAGATGATCAATCTGTCTGATGATGCCGACCTCTGTTGGGGAATAGCTGGCTGTGCCGGGGAATACTGCCAACTTCTTCTGGAAAAAAAAACAGGCTTGCTGGGGGGAAGAGAATTGGTAGTGGATTCATTGGAAGCATGATTAGACCTTTTCCTTGATCCTGAAGTAGGGTAGTAATTGCTATTGCTATTCTATGCATGTATTTTGGTAAACATTGGTCATATTCAAATGCACATATTAATTCAAATTAAATCAATGGACATTTACGCAACCAAAACAGAAAAGTAAAAAACAAAAGCATCTTTTTTGAAAGAGGGTTGTATTGATTTTTGAAAGAAGGCCTATAAACAGGCAAATTGTGTGCAAGGAGACAGAAATCCTAGTAAGAGGAAATTGTCAAAAACAAAGAGAAAGCTATGCAGAAAAAGTCCTATTGATTTTAAGTCTACTACTGCCATTATGTCTTCAAGCATCTCATCCCCTGCTGTCGGATAGAAGTGATTGGCTTGGTCAGTCCCTTGAACTTGGATGAAAGTTGACTGAGAACGGGACATAGTCATACGCTTTAATCCCTAATTTTTGCCTGGACCGTCTTTTCAGGTTTTCAGTCCACCAGGATACCCTTTTTTGCCCAAGCCACCTTTTCAGGTTTTCGACTTGCCGGGTGTACATTTTTTTATATATATCCCTAATTTTTGCCCGAACCCTTTTGGTTCGCCGGGATGCCCTTACTTTTGCCTAGATACGTCGATCTAGCGGGTCTTTTTCATGCGTAGTATTTTTTAACTATGTCCGCGTTCACGGGATGCGGGAAATCTTCGCCATCCACTGTAGCAAGTATCATGGCTCCACCAGAGAATACCTTCCTAACTACAAATGGCCCTTTGTACGTGGGAGTCCATTTGCCTCTGGGATCAGTTTGCGGTAGCACGATACGCTTGATTACCAAGTCGCCAATTTGATACACTTGTCGCTTGACCCTTTCGTTGAATGCCTGGGTCATGCGTTTCTGATATATCTGCCTATGACAAACAGCCGCGAGTCTCTTCAATCAAATTTATCTGATCGAGTCGAGTCTCAATCCGTTCCTCTTCATCTAAGCCCGCCTCTTTCATGATTCTTAGCGAGGGAATCTGAACTTCCACTGGTAAGATGGCTTCCATTCCATAGACTAAAGAGAACGGAGCTGCCCCTGTCGAAGTGCGTACTGAAGTGCAATAGTCATGAAAAGCAAATGGTAACATCTCATGCCAGTCTTTGTACATTACTGTCATCTTTTGTATAAGCTTCTGGACATTGTTAGCAGCCTCCACGGCGCCGTTCATCCTTGGCCGGTACGGAGAAGAATTAGAGTGTTTTATTTTGAACCGCGTGCAGAGTGCAGTAACCATCTTGTTGTTCAAATTAGCACTATTATCAGCGATAACTCTTTCAGGAGACAACAAGTTTCTCGAATAGATATTTGATAGAACCCATCTTAGAAATCAATAAAGTGGTATGATTCAACATGTACTGTCTTAGTCGGCGAGCAGCCCAAGCCAAAGTGCAGCAAGCTTTCTCGAGCTATGAGTATCTTGTTTCACAGTCGGTACCTTTTGCTAAGGCGGTATATGGCATGCTCTTTTCGACCAGACTCGTCATGTTGCCCCAACACACCTCATTGGATTTTCTAACACGGTCAAATACATGATTAGAGGTCTTCCTTCAACTGGTGGTGTCAGAATTGGAGGTTCTTGGAGACACTTCTTGATTTTATCAAAAGTTTCCTGACATTCATCATCTCTTGACTGTCCTCAGTAATTTGTAGATAGGTTTGCAAGTAGCAGTCAAGTAGGATATAAACCGGGCAATGTAATTCAAGTGCCCCAAGAGGCTTCTGACTTCTTTCTTGTCTACTTTTAGTACTCAGATCGACAGTTTCAATTGACTCCTCATGCGGCTGTATAGTCCTTTCTTCTTTCAGTAATAGTCTGGCAAGTTCTTCAGGTACTTCACAATCTTCCTCACTTCCATCTTCGGCTTGGTAGATCGGATTTTCGAAGTCATAATGAACAGTAGCAGAACTATTATCAACAGGATCCAGAGCGGATGTGGATACGCAATTTGTTACGTGAGTGTGTGCAAGAAAGCATAGCTTATTTGAAAAATGACAGGAAAGATAAAGAGCGCAATATTTGAATGCAAAAAGTCCATTGATTTATTGAATATGAATATGCTTATGAGAATGACAAAACATTTAACCAAATTTGATACATTGAATAAACAACAAACAATTACTCCTGACTAAAGGAAGTTGGAATAGTGTCTTCAGCCTTCCAATTATCCAAGTTGCAATCGCTATTCACATCTTCTACAGCATTAACAGTCTTGTCATGATCGGGCATAGGAGCAGTGATGACTTTAGGAATATCCAGAGGATCAAATTCAAATTCCCCAGCGTCGATCATATCCTGAATCTTGTTCTTCAGCGACCAGCAATCATTCGTATCATGCCCGGGGCTATCGGAGTGATAGGCACACCTGGCGTTGGGATTATAACGAGGAGAAGTAGTGTTGGGTTTTGCAGGAGGATCTCTGAGGGTAATTAAATTTACTTTTAGCATACCCTGCAGTGCTTGTGCTAAAGTCATATTGATCTTCGTAAACTGCCTTCTTCCCGGGTTAATGTGCCTCACAGATTTCTTGTCCTTTTTCTTCTTGAGCAAGAGAGTCTTTAGTTCCTCCTGCCCCTTGGATAAGTTCAAGATCATCTCCTGGAGTTGAGCATTCTGAGCCTGGAGATCTTTGACAGTTTGTTCGAGGTCCATTTTTCTGTTTGAAGGAAAACCGTGAGAATACTGATCCTTTTAGAGTACCTGTTATGCAATGTCATGTTATGCTATGCAATGTATGAAATGTTTTCAAGGACTTTTGGAATTTAATTTTGCATAAACTACCAAAAAAGAAAGCCACTTTTATTAATAATATTTGATTAATATTCATTATAATAAGAAGTAAAATACAATAAAAGCTCAGGTCTCCCAGGGACGGCTTCTTTTTGGGCGAAGATATGTATTGAGTCTTCGTTCCTCATTAAGCTGGCCGGTGAGCTCTAACACCTTCTTCCTTGTAGCACAGAACTGGGCTTCAAAAGTATCCCTTTCCTCTCTCAACTGGATCCAGGACTTCTTTAACTCTTCAACATCGGTAGGCATATCTGGATAAGGAACGATCTGAGGAGTACCTCCTTCAGCTTCTGGTTCAACAATCAGTGGTCCGACTGCCAGATATGGCATGACAAGTTCACGAGCTCTTGTGCGGACCCATCTGAGATAAGGTTCCATAGGAATAGAGTTTTTCTGTCCTAAAGTACTTCTTTTCACCATGCCCCAAGCTCGCACAAATCTTTGACGGAGACCTTGGGAATCGTTATCATAGTCAAACACCGTGCCTTGTATAATTATTTCATGTGGACCATCTCTTCGAGCACAACCAAACTGACGTAGGGCTAAAGCAGGATTATAAGTAATACCTCCTCTTATCCCCATGAGTGGTACATTAGGGAATTCTCCACAACGGTCAATGATGATATTGTTTTCTTTGAAATGAGGACACCAACGGATGTCTGAGTGGGAGAGCGACATTATCCTTTGAGACCATCTCAAACTTTGCTCATTCTTCAAGACTGACTGAGGAAGGTGCGAAATAAACCACCTGGATAATAAAGGTATGCAGCACATGAGAGTCCCTTGCCTCTTCATAGTACGAGTGTGAAGGGAATGCAGAATGTCGCCGAGCAAGGTAGGCACAGGGTTACGAGCGAGAAATATCTGAATAGCATTCATATCTATGAATTGATCTGGATTAGGGAATAACACCAAACCATAGATTAGTAATGCTAGAATCTCCTCGAAAGCATGGACATTCATGACTTTTAAGAATTCTCGGGCCTTATTCATCAGAAATTTGGCAAGTAAACCCTTAACTCCACTTCTTGTTACCCAATTAGCTTCAATATCTGACTTTGTCATGTGTAAAGCTGCGGCAACTTTTTCGGACCTCGGAATCTTTTCTAAACCACTGAAAGGTATTTGATCAAGAATAGGTATCCCAAGCAGCTGGGAAAATTCTTCTAATGTGGGCACCAACTGATAATCTGGGAATGTGAAGCAATGATGTTTAGGATCGAAGAACTGGAATAGGACTCTCATCATATCTTCTTTGAAACCAGTGGTAACCAAATCGAGGAGAGAACCATGCTTTTTGACGAACTGAGCCTGATCAGGAAGTTCTGACACTAAATCCTTGAGTTGAGGAGAGATGACTACAAAATTTATCCGGATAGTCTTCCTGGGAGCCATAGCCTTACAAAATAGAGCCAAGTTAAATCCCTAAGTCCTCGAAGTGATTAGTGCAATGTCATAATGTTATGATGTTATGATGTTATGATATTATGATATTAAACAAATAACAAGCATAAGCAAGTCATACAACAATCATTCCTAGGTTTTAAGGCTTGCATGAGTTCCATAGGTAAGTACCCTCCCCACTGAAGTTTGGTGGGTTCAACCTGTCTTAGAATAGTAACCGGGTTCTAGAAGGATCTCAAATCATTGACCTTTCCTTAAGTCCACTTCAGTGCAACACCAAGTGGTTGACCGAAGCTTCCCTAAAGTCCAATCTCAAAGAGTGTAGTATCGAGTCTCAACCAACTCCAGTCGGAACCGAAGCCAGTTATCTCACTACTTTCTAATGGCCAGGATGAGTCAATTAGGGTTCTAAAGGTCTGGTTAATGCTTTTATGACACCACGCGAATGCCAAATATTTCCTCAACTAACATGAGGAACATCAGGACATCCAAAGTGCCACATTAACCGTAGCCATCATTTTGACCATTCCAGTATACGCCGGACAGTCGCGATGATCTCTTGCTACTTACCTAAGGTACACTAGATCCGGGTGTAGGATCTTTCACTCAAGCATAACATACCCAAGCAATCCCTTAAAAATAAATCAGACAAATTGAATAAGTGATCTTGTTTTTAAGGTAACCTCTCTTTTTAAATATTCCCCAGCAGAGTCGCCAGTTCTGTCATACGGTGAACTGGACTTTTTGTGGTTTTAATCGCAATGTCGCGGTTAGCAAGAGTCGCCACCGACTTTTCTTTTATCCAATAAGGAAAGGTGGAAAAGAACAGGAAAGACCTTAATTTAGATTTTGGGTTCGGGAGGTACATTATACAAAGGGAAGGTGTTAGCACCCTTTGTATCCATGGTTATCCATGGGCTCTTAATTGCTCGATCACTTATATTATTTTTGTCTAAAAAAAGTGTTTGTGAATTGTTTGGAAAATTGTTTTGAAAAGAGAATTTAACTTTGTAATGATTCTTGTATGAATGTATACAAAGTGGTTATCTCGTTTAGTTTTGAAAATTGTTTAGAAAAATATAACTCGGTAATGATTCTAGTATGAATGTATACCAAGTGGTGATTTTCTAAAGGTATTTTGAAAGGTGTGAGGTGCGAAAAAGTGTTTTAAGTTGTGAGCCAGCAATTAAGAGTTATACCGACCCAAGGTCTTTACGGGCATTTCCTATCCTTATGAGGGTAAAACTGTCCTTATTATTGAGAAATAAGTAGTTTTATCCTTTGGATGTAAAAGGGTCATCGTAGGGTCATCGATTGGTCATTGAAGGCAACAGTTATGAGGATACCTTAGCATTCGAAGGGGCTATCATCATTTAATCGTAGGCAACATCGGAGGGTCATCGAGGGACAAAATTGTATATTCGAAGGCAACATCCGAGGGACTATAATTTATTTTATGATGATTTAACCGAAGGGTCTTTGCTAAGGGTATCCCCACATTCGCGGGACATGACCGTAATATCGTAATCGTAAGGCAACAAAGAGAGGTCCAAGATCACTTATTCAAAGGCAAAGTTTTACAATTAATTAGGTGATTAGGAGGAATTCTCCCACATTAAAATTAATACATTACATTAAAATTAATACATCAAAATTAATTAGGTAATTTAGGGTGAAAACTCCACAAGGGTATCCCACAGATAAAGTGGAATACCTAGCCAATAACCTTTTCCTGGGATATGTGAACCTTTTCGAAGCTCAAAAAGAAACATGTCAGAATACCAAATCAGGGTGCAATCAAAGATTACACCGGAAAAATATCGCAACAGTAAATAGGATAGGATGAATAATGCATGGCTATGATAAAAACATAAAAAAAAAACAGACTAGAAAAATCAGGTACTGTCTCGTTCGCCTCTGCCTCGCCTAGCGAAGGCCAGGCGAACGGCCACAGATTTTGAATTTTGAGAAAAACAGCCCCATGTTAGGAACCTTGAACTTTATGGCATTTTATCACAGGAACAGCATGGTCAAACATTCAGGATATTCAGGCATATTTAAATTCACATACGAAAGCAAATTATATATCAACATTTAATCATGATGCATTATATGTGTAGATATGGCCAATTGAAAGTATAAACAATAGAGATATGCAAACCTATTTGCCAATTCAAGGTTGAAGGGATTGACCACTTGTGGTATCGGAATGAGTTAGGCGGCGGGAATTGGGCGGCGATGGCTTCGGGGCGGATGAGCTGCCTTCAGGGTTTCTTTATTCTGAATTCTCCGGGTTGGCAGGGTTCCTATGCCAAAGTTTCTATCCGTCCTTCTCTGTTCTCTCTCTTTCTTTTTCCTCAAGGTTTTGTTCCAAGGAAACCTCAGAGTGTTTTGCTTCTCTTCCTTCTTTCTCCAGTGAATCTCCCAGTATAAACTCTAAGTCTAACTCCCAGTCCTTTTCCTCTACTGAAACTTCAGTATTTATAGACTAATTTTGTGGGTAATGGGCTTGGAATGAGGGAGACCCAAGTCCAAAATAATTTGTTATATTTTATTTATTTATTTATTTTAATTATTTAATTAATTAATTAATTAATTAATTAATTAATTAATTAAATTTTTTTTTTTTTTTTTTTTTCGTTTTTTTTTTTTTTTTTTTTTTTTTTTTTTTTTTTTTCAGGAAAAATGATGGGTAAATTTTGGGGTATGACAATTGAGTTCATATGACCTAGGGATCATTTTGAAGTGGTTTGGCTAAAGGTTGGATGTTCAGAGATCATCAGTCAAGATGCAATTCATCTGAAACCCTAGAAAGTCAACTAAAGTCAACTGTCAATTCAATCATGGATTTGAAGGTGGGAGATGGTTAGAGAGGCCTCATTCATGTCCATACAAGTCTCATTTGACATTTCAAACATCAACAATGAAGAATTTGAGGTCAGATGAAAAGTTTCCAAAAATAGTAAGTGACCTGTAATTTGAAATTGCCAAAGATGGAAAGGTTTTCTCCTCAAGATTACATGATCGAGTAAGCTTCAAATTAAATTTTGTCCAACATGAAAGTTGAAGATCTTGTTCTCCCATTTCCAAAACGTCCAAGAACATGAATTTCTCATGTATGGTTGAGAAGATATGGATCAATCATTGCCAAGTAAATATGAACTTCAAGAAGGCATAACTTTCACACTATAAGGCCAATTGGAGTGGTTCTTTTTGTAACATTTCTCTCTTGACATGCACTATCCAATATCCAAAACATGCATCATAGGCCATGCATTTCCATCACAAAAATATGTGCATTTTCATTTGAATTTTGGAGGGAACTTTTAAATTCAAAAATTATGCATTGTCCATACTTCTAACACATGCATTTGGCTCCAAATTGGGTTTTTAAGTGCATTTCCAAGCAAATTCCAGCACTGTTGCATTGCTTTACATACATGAGGGTGAATTGGACAATTTTCATAAACACTTGGTTTTAGCTTAATCCACTTGCATTGGCTTAATTGTGATTAAGAGTTTCATTAGCACAACATATATATATAGCATAATCATAACAGAAATTGGATTAACAACACATCATAATTCTCAGATCTAGATCCATTTCACAATTTTCTTCACATTGTGCTCTCAATTTTTTTTGCAATTTTCTTCATATCCATTGTTTGTCCTTGATTAATCCTTCATCCACAAGCATAATTGAACATTTTGGAAGCAAGATCCATCAAGTTTCGAGCAGATTTGAGGACTGTTGAAGCTTACATCCATCAATGGCAGTTGGATTTTTTGGCTAGGTCGTGCAAGATTCAGCTATCATCCTTCATCCAAATCATCATACAAGAGTTGAGGAAGAACTATTTGTGCTTAGCAAGGCTTGGATCAACCTGTTTCACTTCTGCATTTCCATTAAGGTCAGAATTTGACTCTCATAATTCATGAAATTGATGTATGCATGTTGTAGATCTTTTAATGCTGATCACACTGAACTTTAGATCACTGATTTTCATGGAGAAATGATTAATATAGGTTAGATCTAAGTTTGATGGTTGAATGTTCTTTTGCTCGAATCTTTTGATACATGTGGAATTAGAGTAAATTAAACCTGGATTCATGTTGTGTGTGGAAAGATGAATGCAATGGTGTGCTCGTTTTGAATTTCTGGACGTTTGTGTTCTTGAGTGTATGAACACGATGAAGGTGTATGAAGAACCTAGGGTTTTCGTTTCCCAGGATGCGTTTGATCTTCATAGCGCGTTTCTGCATGAGTTTTGCTGTTAGTAGCCATGCATTGGTCCCACGTGTATCCTGCATGTCAAACCGATTGGTCCAAATTGATACCCAATGCCACATGGACTTAATGAAACGGTGCGTTTCATTAGGAAACGCGCCTCATTTCAAATATCGACTCAGTTCGATTCCAGCCATGGACAGTTCCAAATTGGCATTTTGCATTTTAGTTCATTTTACTCATCCATGTTCATACATGCCATTTCATGTGTTTTTAATTTTTTCTTCACTTCAAAAATTCATAAATAAATGAATAATCATCCAATTGACATGAGAATTTTTGCATTATTCTCCACTTTGTTTCTAGTTTTTTATGACTATTTTTACACAATTTGTGCACGGTTGAAAAATGTTTTTCCTTAGGGTTTGTTAACATGTGTGTTTTCTTGACCTTGCTTGCCATATGCTTTGTGAAATGATGAGTTTTCATCCAATGATTGTGAAATTTGGTATGCTTAAACTAGACATCTTGTTGGTCATTTTGGTGTTGAGTTTGCATTTTTAGCATTTATGGTTGTTGAGATATGATCTGGTTAATGTAGGTGTGACAATGTGTGTCACACCATTGCTTTCTCAATTTGATGATTTTCTTTGCCATGCCAAATAAATGCCAAATGATTTGATTTTTCGTGTGATGCTTCTTCTCAATGTTTTGATTGATCATGATTTTTTGTGGATTTTTTGGATTCATTTCTGATTTGTTTGAGATTTTTCTTTCTGGATTGCCATTTGTGAGCTTTTGAATAGTCTTGAACTTCCATGATTTGTGAAATGCTTATGCTTTATCATATGAACTTGAAATTTTGTACATTGATTTTAGACATATTTAAGTTTGTTGTGGATTTGATTGGAGGTCTTTATCATGTTTGAATTCTGTTTTAGGCTTGTGCTAAGTTGATGTAGCATTTTGTGTCTCAATTGAGCTTGTTTGTGCTTACCTTGCCTTATGGAATTTGATTGCCATGCTTAAACTTGTCCAAATGCCTTGATTTTTGGTGTGTTGATCATGTTGTGTGTTCTGTTTAGCCATGATTGTTCTTGAGATTTATTGAATCATTTTGGAATTAATATGGATTTGTTCATTCTGTTGCTTCAATGAGCCTTGAACTTGCATGCCTTGCCTTATTTGATTTGTGAAATGAATTTGGTTGATGCTATTGACATGAGACCTTTTGGATGATGTTCTTAATTGATTGAAGTTTGATTCATGTCAATTTTCATGTTCTGTTTTGAATTATTTCTCCATCTTTGACCCTAGGCCTTGCCCTAGTGGTTTGTTGCTTATGTTTGAGCTTTGTTTTCAGGTTAAGAAGCATATGGCCATAAGGGGGTTGATTCACTTGCTTAAGTTGACTAATTGGTTGATGTTGACTAATCTTGACTTGTTTTGTAGGTGGCTTTTAGCTCATTTGAGTTGAGCTTGTGCCTCGCACATGGTTGCTTTGTTTGTTTGACAATGTCTGTTGACTGTTGACCATTTAACTATCTGTTTGACTTTTTGACTTGTATACTGATTACGTTAGATTGTTTTCAGGTACATTTAGTTGCTTAAGTTCATTGTGAACTTGCTTTTGCTTTGCTTGGTTGCTTAACCATCTGAGGTATAACTCACTGACTTCATGTAGTCTGGAAGACCTGTCCTGTTACTTGGGCAGGCACCTGTCTGAAGCCCTCCTTAAGAGGCAATGCTTGTGTTTGTTTATCTTTGTGCCAAGCAGGAAAAGTCCTTTGATAAGGCAATTGGCAGATACAAGAGATGTGTAGTCCATCTCCTGCTACTCAGTGTGTCATCCACTTTGCTCACACACCCTGTGTTGATGCATTGTGGATATTAACCCAAGATCTTTGTTGAGTCAGTCATTTGTGGATAGAAGAGTTCTCACTTTCTGAACTCCCACACTTTCATTTGAGTCAAGCTCTCCCAGGCCAGGGATAAGAGCTGTGAAGTCTTATCTTCACTTCCCATTTCATCTGCTTCACCCTAAATCTCAATGTTAGGGTTAAGAGCTAACATCACCCTGTTACAGTGGCTTGTTTGTCGAGGTTGACATGACCCCTTGACTAAAGCCTAGCCTTGTGTGAGCCCACTTTGTTTGTATATAGTGTGTGCTATTTGTGTGTATGTTTGCTTTGCTTGTGCTGTTTAAGATAGCTTGCTCCCTGTGCAAGTTAGATAGAAACTTCAACCTAGGGCCATGGTGAATTTACATGATAACTATTAGGCTCGAGTTAGTCTCCCTTCTAGTTCATCATTTCCCAGTCTCTAGTTAGGTTAGAAGTTCTTTCCCTGCGTAGGGGAACTACGCCGCCCTGATCCTCATACTAGATGAGGTACGTAGGCAGGAGATGAGCTGATCTCTCCGGGCGCCCTTTTGTTTTGTTTGTGTGAGTTGTTTCTCCTTTTCTGGTTGGAGTCCGATGTAAGTCCAGCGATTGGCATTCGGTTTCTAGTTTCTTTGTTGGAGTCTGACATAAGTCCAGCGATTGGCAGTTGGTTTCCTGTGTGTGTTTGTTGGTTCGGAGTCTGATGTAAGTCCAGCGATTGGCATTCGGTTTCCATGTTTGCCTGTTTGTGTGGAGTCTGACGTAAGTCCAGCGATTGGCAGTCGGTTTCCTGTGTGGTTTTGTTTGGCGTGCGTTAGCCGAGCTACAAGTGCTCTGATTCTTCTTTAGTCCGAGAAGATACGTATGCATAGGATGCGACATCCTAGCGAGCACGTTTCCCCCTGTCCCGAACTACGTCGACTCTGATGTCTGTGCCTGACAGACTACGTAGGCCCAGGATGCGATATCCTGCCGAGTTAGTTTCTTTTGTTTCCTGTGTCTCCTTTCAGCCAGTGTTTGATGTTTGAGCAGTTTTTAGCAACCTTTTTCCTTCCTTTTGTACGTGGATCCCGTCGAGTACGACGGATGCGTAGGGGTGCTAATACCTTCCCTTCGCATAACCGACTCCCGATCCCATCTTTCTCTGGTCGCGGGACCATGTCTTCTCCAGGTTTACTTCGAGCGTTTCCTTTCCCTCTTTTGGGATAAATAACGCACGGTGGCGGCTCTGTTGTTTCTTTTTCCCGCCGGTTTTTCGTGTAATGCGACAGAGTGATCAAAGCATTCAACATTTACGTTATTTAAGTGCATTTGAATAACATATCAATGCATTCAATTTCAGTATAGAAAAGAAAGTTAGAATTAAAAAAATGTCTTTCTCATAACATTACATGATCAATGCTCATATTGAAGGTGAAATATTTGAGCATCAACTCTTCGATTTTTGTTTTCACAACACAGAGGTAACTCGGTTTACAATAAATTGATGATCAAATTTTTCACATATGAAACCAAGAATAGAAAAGAAATTACAGTGCAGTCCTGTTGGTCAAATCATCTATAAAAATCTGGTTTGGTTTGCAGAAAACCATGTGAAGTTTTATTAGAAGAAGATTCAAGATGATGAGGATGTTCAACATATGTTTCTCAGTCATGAACAATCAGGGTACAATGATATAGAGTTGTATATATTATCACAACAACAACAAGTGTCTCAGTTCATTGATCAGTCACAAGTGTTTTGTGAAACTGATGACGAACAAGCTGAGGTGAATGTTGCAGATGACAAAGAGGAAGAAGTCGAGATCTTGGTTGATTCAATGGTGAACGCTGATGAGGAAGATGAGTCATTACCAGCTAGTCATGTATATTATCCACCTCAACACATGACAAGGTTGAATTTGGGTTACGATGAACCTTCATCAGATATATGGTACAATCCTTATGTGCAAATGCAAGGATCTTTGAAACAAAGAGACACATTTTGCACAAAAGAGGATTTTTTAAAAGCCATCAAAAAATTCCACATGCAACTATCAGCTGATTTCAGAGTTGATAGAACTAATGCATTGAGGTACAAAATTTATTATTCGAATGAGCACTGCCTTTTTAGGTTGTCAGCTTCGTACCGGAAGATGAGCGATTCTTGGGAGATTGGATCCATGGGTCCGGTTCACACATGTATGCTGACAACCCCAATGCAAGATCCTCAGAAACTAAGCTCTCAGCTAATATGCGATGAAATATTGTCTGTCATTGGCGACAATCCGTCGTTAAAGGTGAGTACAATAATCTCGCATATTAGGGCAGATTACCAGTACACTCCATCATATAGGAAGACATGGATAGCTAGGAAAAAGGCTGTTGAAAAACTGTTTAGAAATTGGGAGGAGTCTTACAAACAACTTCCAAAATACATGTTGGCTCTAAAATAATATGCTCTAGGTACTATTGTCAAGTTAGAAACGTTGCCCGCGTATAGACAAGACGGAACATATGCTATTGGAAATGGAATATTCCACCGTCTCTTTTGGGTGTATCAACCATGCATCATAGGTTTTTCTTTATGTAAACCTATTATACAAATTAATGGTACATGGTTGTACGGGAAATACAAATGAACGTTACTGATGGTAGTGGCACAAGATGATAATAACAACATTTTTCCAATCGCTTTTGCCCTTGTTGAAGGGGAGACTATTGAGGGATGGAGTTTATTCCTAAGAAATATCTGATTGCACGTTGCACCGTAACCTAACTTATGTTTGATCTCCGACAGACACCCTTCAATCATCAGTGTATATAATAACTTTGATAATGGCTGACAAGATCCTCCTTTGACACATGTCTTCTGTATTAGACATATTGCTCAGAATTTCATGTGGGAAATCAAAGACAAGACGTTACGGGAGAAGGTTGTTAATGCAGGTTACGCATTATCAGAACCTTCTTTTAAACACTACCGTGAAGAAATAAGATTGTCAAACACAGATGCAGTACGGTGGATCGATAGTATTCCATTGGAGAAGTGGACTAGGGCATACGATAACGGTCAACGTTGGAGCGAAATGACAACAAATCTTGTGGAAACAATGAACTCTGTCTTCAAAGGCATCTGTAACCTACATATAACCGCTTTGGTGCAGGCAACATATTTTAGGCTAGGGGTGTTATTCGAGACCAGACATTCCAAATGGAGTTCAGTGTTGCAATCTGGACAGTTGTTCAGTGATGCATCAATGAAATTAATTAGACATGAAGATGCCAAAGCAAACACACATGTGGTCACGGTGTTTGGCCGCACTAAAGGTTGGTATAGTATTTCCGAGTCCATGGATCATAATGAGGGCATGTCGATGGGACAATACATAGTTGAACTAGATAGAGGTTGGTGCGATTGCGGAAATTCCCAAGACTTTCGTACCCTGCTCCCATGTCATTGTGGCATGTTCAAAGGTTCAAATAGATCCATCCTACTTGCTATATGACGTTTACAAAGTTACCAGCCTATCAAATGTTTATAAAATTAGTTTTTCCATAGTAGCAAAAGAGGATTACTGGCCAGAATATCAAGGGGACATCGTCTAGAACAACGAAGTTATGCGAAGGAAGAAAAAGGGTCGCCCAAACAGCACCCGCATTCGAACAGAAATGGATACGGCGAACAAAATGGTTAGGTTATGTAGTTTATATCGTCAGCCAGGTCACAATCATACTAATTGTCCTATAGTTGGAACGAGCACAACCAGATAAATTCACATGTACCTCTGTTGCAATATATGAAAAACTAAATTTTTTCATATTATATGTTTTTGAGGAAAATACCATTACATAAACAATAATACAAACAATTAAAACAACTACAATACAAGAACTATGCGATTACAACCATCATAACAATTTTGAACATGTAATGCATTATCCTACGAACGTCTCGGTCAGTCTTAATATCCACTCATTCACGCACTTCTCCATTTTTGTTGAACGTGGACACAAGCCATTGGATTCTTTTAATCCTTTCACCATCTCCAATTTCTCCATCTAACCAACTGTTCAACATCCAATTAAGACATTCAAACGAATCTATATTCCAGAGTCGAATCTTTATCGGAGACGCAACGGCGGAAAATATTAAATTGGCATTTCACTTGTGAATGTATTCAGACATTGTTAAAACACAAAAACTTGAAAGGGAGTGGAGTTGAATGAAAGAAAATATGGTAGTAGAGAAAGGTTTTGTGTGAAAATATTGTATCCAAGGTGAGGTATTTATACAGAAGAGAGATAAAATGCATGCGCAAAGAGGCTAAGCCCTAAACATGTCAAGACATGCAAGCGCCAAGGGCATTGACGCCTCCTCATGGATCACAATGAGGGCATGCCGATGGGACAATATATAGTCGAACTAGATAGAGGTTGGTGCGACTGCGGAAAGTTCCAAGCCTTTCGTACGCCCTGCCCCCATGTCATTACGGCATGTTCAAAGGTTCGAATGGATCCATCCTACTTGCTATCTAACGTTTACAAAGTCACCAGCCTATCAAATGTTTATAAAATTAGTTTTTCCGTAGTAGCAAAAGAGGATTACTGGCCAGAATATCAAGGGGACATTGTCTGGCACAACGAAGTTACGCGAAGGAAGAAAAAGGGTCGCCCAAACAGCACCTGCATTCGTATAGAAATGGATACGGCGAACAAAATGGTTAGATTATGTAGTTTTTATCGTCAACCAGGTCACAATCGTACTAACTGCCCTAGTGTTGGAACAAGCACAACCAGATAAATTCACATGTACCTCTGTTGCAATATATGAAAAACTAAATTTATTTCATATTATAAGTTTGTGAGAAAAATACCATTACATAAACAATAACACAAACAATTAAAACAACTACAATACAAGAACTATGCGATTACAACCATCAAAACAATTTTAAACATGTAATGCATTATCCTACGAACGTCTCGGTCAGTCTTAATATCCACTCATTCACGCACTTCTCCATTTTTGTTGAACGTGGACACAAGCCATTGGATTTTTCTAATCCTTTCACCATCTCCAATTTCTCCATCTAACCAATTGTTCAACGTCCGATTAAGACATTCAAACGAATCTATATTCCAGAGTCGAAACTTTATCGGAGACGCAACGGCGGAAAATATTAAATCGTCATTTCGCTTGTGAATGTATTCAGACATGATTAAAACACAAAAACTTAAAGGAGAATGGAGTTGAATGAAAAAAAATATGGTAGTAGGGAAATATTTTGTGTGAAAAATATTGCATCCAAGGTGAGGTATTTATACAGAGGAGAGATAAAATGCATGCGCAAAGAGGCTAGGCGCCTAAACATGTCAAGACATGTAGGCGCCAAGGGCATTGACGCCTCCTCATGGATCACAATGAGGGCATGCCGATGGGACAATACAGAGTCGAACTAGATAGAGGTTGGTACGACTGCGGAAAGTTCCAAGCCTTTCGTACGCCCTGCTCTCATGTCATTCCGGCATGTTCAAAGGTTCGAATGGATTCATCCTACTTGCTATCTGACGTTTACAAAGTCACCAGCCTATCAAATATTTATAAAATTAGTTTTTCCGTAGTAGCAAAAGAAGATTACTGGCCAGAATATCAAGGGGACATCGTCTAACACAACAAAGTTATGCGAAGGAAGAAAAAGGGTCGCCCAAATAGCACCCGCATTCGAACAGAAATGGACACGGCAAACAAAATGGTTAGATTATGTAGTTTATGTCATCAGTCAGATCATAATCGTACTAACTGTCCTAGTGTTGGAACGAGCACAACCAGATAAATTCATATGTACCTCTGTTGCAATATATGAAAAACTAAATTTATTTCATATTATAAGTTTGTGAGGAAAATACCATTACATAAACAATAACACAAAAAATTAAAACAACTACAATACAAGAACTATGTGATTACAACCATTAAAACAATTTTGAATATGTAATGCATTATCCTACGAACGTCTCGGTCAGTCTTAATGTCCACCCATTCACGCACTTCTCCATTTTTGTTGAACATGGACACAAGCCATTGGATTCTTCTAATCCTTTCACCATCTCCAATTTCTCCATCCAACCAACTGTTCAACGCCCGATTAAGACGTTCAAACGAATCTATATTCCAGAGTCGAATCTTTATCGGAGACGCAACGACGGAAAATATTAAATCGACATTTCGCTTGTGAATGTATTCAGACATGGTTAAAACACAAAAACTTGAAGGAGAGTGAAGTTGAATGAAAGAAGATATGGTAGTAGAAAAATATTTTGTGTGAAAAATATAGCATCCAAGGTGAGGTATATTTTGTGTGAAAAATATAACCAATTATTCAACCATCATCTAAAACATGATACATGATCCATATCAGACTCACCGATTATTTCGCATACTGTTCTCACAACTCAAACAAATTCAGCTCTTCCAAGCAAATCCACCATACACCCATAATATTTGATACTAGGAACAATGTCATACTCATCGTTCATACTATGAAAATATTCAAAATCTTTTTCTACCAATCTGTTGTGGCAACATGCATACATTATACCTAAATAAGTTATCTCATCGGGCTTCACTTTTTCTTTCTTCATTTCTTTCAACATTGATATTGCTTGGAAACCATCCATATGTGTTGCATGAGCAATGATCATCGCCGATCACACCTACGTATCTCTATTAGGTATGTGTCTGAACACATTAAAAGCATCATCCAAGCTCCCACATTTAGCATACATATCTATAAGAGTTGTATTTACCTTCACATATCGATCAAACTCATACTTCTTCACATACCCATATATCCACCTCCCCAAATCCAATTATCCATGCAAAACGCAGGACAGAAGCACGACAAGCATGGTAACGTCAGTCGGCTTAAGACTTCTCTCCTGCATTTCTCTAAACAAAGCCAATGCCTCATTAAGTTGACTATTCCTAGCCAAACTAGTAATGATTGCATTATATGCAACAACACAAGGCTCTTCAATCTTATCAAAAACCCTTCTAGAAACATCAATATCACCACAAGCAGTATACATATTAATAAGCGTTGGAACAACATATACATTATCCCTGACGCCATGTTTCAAAGCAAAACAATGCAGTTGTTTCCCTTCTTCCAAAGCCTTAACCTTTGAACAAGTATTGAGAAGTGAAGAAAATGTATAGTCATCGGGAACAAGGCTGGGGCACAGAACATGAGAAAAGACAATAATTGCTCTAAGAGGGTCATTAACGCAAGTATATCCACGTGCCATTGTGTTGAAAAGGGCAATTTTGGTTGAGTAATTTGATCGAACAGGTGGTGTGCATGGTCCATGGAAGGTTCTGTGGGGTTGGAAGTGCATAAATTTATGAACTTTGTAATGATATTGATGTTGTTTTGGAGATGGGTTTTAATGGAGTAAGCTTGGATTTGTTTGAGCTCTATGAGACAAGTGCATTTGGGTATGAGAGAAAGGATATGAAAGGATAGGTGTAGTAATTTGCAAGAAGATTTAGTGGATCTGATATGGATCATGCATCATGTTTTACGTAATGGTTAAATAATCTGTTATATATATTTGAATTAAAAGATTTATTTTATAAATGGATAGAGGTGTCAAATAAATTATAAATAAGAACCTCTATTTGGACCTAATTTTTACAATTCTACTAAATCAATAATTTTTTTAAATCCTTATTTCAAAGTTCTCTTATATTTTTGTTTTTTTTAAAGAGGTTAAGTGAAGGTGTCAAAATATAATTTTTTTCAAAAAATATATATATTTCAAAAAAAAATTGAATTTTTTTTTTTAATTTTTTTATGAAAATATTTAAACTTTTTTTCAAAAAAAAAAGTTGATTTTTTTTTCGAAAATGAAAAAGAACCGCAAATATTTTTTCAAAAATAAAAAACATTTTTTTCTGAAAAAAAATTCTTTTTTTTAAAATAAAAAAATCATTATTTTTTTAAATAAAAATATTCACTTTTTTTAAAATACTAAAAAATTTAATTTTTTTATAAAATTGATATTTTTGAAAAAAAGTTAATTTTATAAAAAAAATGATTTTTTCGAAAATACAAAACAAAACTGATTTCTTTTTAAAATGAGAAAGTTGTTTTTTTTTCAAAAAAAAAATCAACTTTAAAAAAAAATAGATTTTTTCCTAACATAGAAAGTCTTTTTCTTTTAATTTCAATTTTTTTAAAATAAAAATAAGTCAATTTTTCCGAAAATGATAAAAGAAAGTGATTTTTTCGAAAAAAAATGACTTTTTTTTGAAATAGTAAAAAAACAAATTTTTCCGAAAATAAAAAAGTCTACTTTTTTTTGAAAAATTAAATCGATTTTTTTAAATAAAAAAATTCAATTTTATTTAAAACAAATCGATTTTTTTCCAAAATAAAAAAGTCATTTTTTTAAATAAAAAAAAGATTTTTTTCTAAAAAAAAGTCAATTCTTTTAAAAAATAATTGTTTTTTTTCTTTAAAAAGTCAACTTTAAAAAATGATGGGGCCTTTAGGTTTTCCTTGGATTTAATGGGGCTGGCCTACATATTTTTGCACTCATTTATTTTTAAAAATTTGGGCCCCTTATATTTTTGGGACCTTAAAAGTTAGGTCACGACCCTCTAAATTGACAACTCTAACGGAATCACGTCTCTCCCTCATTGCCTTTCGCACAAGAATAGATGCCTTTGTCAAGACTTTGCATTTTTATTTGTTTCAAAATACCCAATGTAGGTTTGGTGAGTCTCAGGAACGGTAGCCATGTTTCGAAAACTTCATCCCCGTCGTTGTGCTTGTGGGATACCCTGAGATTTTCGTGCTTACAACAAAGTGATAAGTTGACATAGCATGCCAAAGCTCAGTTCCTGTCTGGAAAACTCCTTTAAATCCAGTTCCAGTATGACAAACCTCTTTTAAAGTCCAATCTCATTGGCAAAACTCCTTTAAAGTCCAGTTCCTGCCTGAAGAACTCTTTTAAAAGTCCAGTTCATGTCTGACACTCCTTTCTAAAACCCAACTCGCCTGACATCCCTCAAATCCAAGAAACCTGTTAGATATCTTATTAGTGTCTATCACTTTTATTTCAATACTAATCTGTATTGATATCTCTTCGCTCGTCAGTGTCTATCACTTTTTTCAATACTAGTCTGTATTGATATCCCTTCGCTCGTCAGTGTCTATCACTCTTTTCAATACTAGTCTGTATTGGTATCCCTTTGGTCGTCAACATCTATCACTTTTTTCAATACTCGTCGGTATTGATATCCCTTTTCTCCAACACTCGTTTGATATCACTTTTTTCAATACTCGTCAGTATTGATAACTCACATGTGTCCATCTTTTTTTCGATATTCGTTCGTATTAATCATCAACCTCAGAGTTGATATTTGCTTTCACTTTACCTCGACCTCAGAGTTGATGACAATCGTCTTATCTCTAACCTCAGAGTTATTGACAATCTGTTTTTCCCAGTCTCATAACTAATGTTTATCTTTTGACTCCTAACCTCATAGTTGATGTCATATCTTACTCCAACCTCTGAGTTATTGACGATCTTTTTTATACTCAACTTTAGAGGGCAAGGGCACTAGGAGGAGTTTGAGAGGAGGGCATGAATTAAAATATTTATTTTATAGACCGACCATTGATTCATCGACACACTTTTAATAATTTAATAAATATTACTCAAATTAATAATTATATTAAATGACACTATAAAAAAATTAAATGACATGACACCGTATGACACCTTCCACGTCAAGTCTATGTCATAATTTCAGATGACAACTATAAAAATTTGAATAGAGACTACACAAAAATAAAAAAATATGTTAAAAAAAACATCAAATAGTTGTTTTTTCTAAAAGGGATTAAAAATTTATAAAAATTAAAATAGAGGGATTAAAATTATATAATTATTATGTAATAATAATTATATATATATATATATATATATATATATATATATATATATATATATATATATATAAAATCTCGTCCGCAAATAAATTTTATATAATAAACAATTATGATACTTACAAAAAAAAATATATGTAATTATAAATAATTGAATGTCACAGATAATAAGGTATAAAATTTTGGTTTTCTTCTAAGTCCTTAACATTGATCCAAAAGTATTAATCTATTGAATTTGAAATAAATTATTATGAAATAAATTAATTTTTGGTTTATCTGTAGAATAAATTTTTTTTTTTATTGTCAAGCATAAATAATGTGAGCAGTATAAAATTATATTTCAAGTTTTGGTTGTTTTTGTAATATTTTTAGGTTTTGTTGACACTTTTTTTTTAAAAACTATTTTTTCTTTTTACTTTGAAACGCCATTTAATTTTTAATAAAAAGTTCATTTTTCTTTATTGATACTTTTCTTTTTTTTGCTTGTATGGAAAGTTCAATAAATTAGTTATACAATTTAAAATATGTGTTTTTAATTAAAAATAGTCTTTAAAAAATTATAAAAAAATTTAAATAATCTTTTAATCTATGTAAGTTGACGTATTTTTTATTTTTCTTTATGTTTTATTTTTATGAAAATAATTTTTAAATGTTAAAATCTTTTTTATTTTAATTCTTAAAGTTAAAATTCGTAAGAAAGTTAAAACAAAATCAGCAAGAAATCTATGTATTTGTTGACGGATTTTAACTTTTAAGGATTAATTCCAAATAAAATTTAATATTTAAAAGTTTTATCTAAAAAAAATACAAATATAAAAACAAAAACACAATTTTACATAAATTAAAAGACTATTTAAATAAAAAAAATTATAAAAGCACCAGAACAACTAAAATCCAAAAAAAAATCTTAGAAACACTTATCTAGGCTAGAAACTTCACTCATAAGTTTCATATTATGATTTAAGACAACAGGCCATTTACTAGAAACCTCTCCCATAAAATTTATCAATTTTTATTTTTATTCTTAATTTTTTCATTTTATTTAACTATTCTAACTATTATATTTAATAAATAATATAAATTTTATAATTAAAATTAATACAACTATTTATTTTTTTAAAACTGCACACAACCTAAATAAGATAATTCTTATGAAATAAACTTAAGGATTTGGCAAGGTTTTGCTGCTACAAAAAAGTTAGAAGTTGTTCAAATCTATAATTATATATTTTCTTACCTTTTTTAATCAATAAGAATTTAGGTCTAATACACATTTTTGACAAGGAATGAATGTCTGAATTTTTTGATACGATTCAATGTCTTCATTTAATTAATACTATTATGTTCAACGTTTCAGAAACTGATACTCTGAACACCACTTGTATAAATTCACAATTTATTAATCATTATTTATGGTAAAGTATATATTGTTTGTACATTTTTTTTAAATTAAAAAAAAATGTCTTTTATCGTTTTCTAATTCAAATTTTATAAAAAAAATTATATTGTTAAAATATTTTGAAATGGAATTTTTTTATATAGATACCACTTTTATTAGATACATTAATCTATACAAAAAATGATACAAGTAACAAAGGTGGAGGCTAGACCTAACCCATAAACAAAAGACAAAAAAAAAAATACTATTTATTACATCGGTTGAAAAAAAACTTCACCACTGTTGGTGGTATGTGGTAATAAATGATGTGATAGAAAATGCATTGTTTTTCACATCGGATTACTAATCAAGGTGAAAAATTAAATAGTGCACAATTTTTCATCACGGTTGGGTTTGTCAACCATGGTGAAAAATGGCTTGGTCATGGATTTGATTTTCAACAAAATCATTTTGGCGTTTTGACGCTTGTACTTTTTCCCACATTTGTTATGTTAATCGGGGGGGTAAGTGTGTTGGGGATGACATTTCATCACGGTTGAGTGATCCAATCATGGGGAATTTCATTTTTTAAGTGATTTTTTTAGTTGTACATATAATTTTATTATAACCTATATTTTGTATGCCCATATTTTTACCATAATAGAATGAATATGCCACAAAAATTGCATGCATCTTATACCAAAATGTAAAACAAAACAACACATTATTTACATCGAAATCAATATTGCACACATACACTATTACGGAAAACACATATAATGACGTTGCGAAACACATATAATAACGGTTGCGAAACACATATAATGATTATTGCACGTCCATTGTTAGGTAGCATGTGGTTCTATGTATGATGGTTTGCACAATAGACGTGTGACTGCGGTTATAAGCTAGGTAGCATGCTACCTATCACAACGGTCATGTTAGGTTGTTTGTATTGTGATTGACAATATTTTGTTAAAACAAGTGAAATAGCAAGATGTTGAACAAGATGTCTTGACATGCTTGTACGACATCATGGCGTGCTATTGTTTCAGTTTCTTGGGAGATTTGTTTTTTAGCATGGGATTAGTGAAGATTCTTTGATGATTTGACTCACGTATTATGCAATTCAAAGTGCTTATTTTAAAAGCTCAAAGATCGGTTCCAGCTGTGCAATGTTTTCTAAGAATGGATGTCAAAACATTTAAGGAAACATTAGATTTGATTATGCAGAATGGATGTCAAAACATTTAAGGAAATATTAGATTTGATTATGCATAAGATTGTGCAGAATGTGTGTCAAAACATTTAAGGAAACATTAGATTTGATTCTGTAGAAGATTATGCATAATGGATGTCAAAATATTTAAGGAGACATCATATTTGATTTGATTTGATTGATCAGATCTACTGGATGAGATTCATATGTCCAAGCTTCCTCAACAAAATAGAGTTGTAGAATGCAAGAACATAACATTACAAGAATCAGCTAGAGTCATGCTTCATGCAAAAAAAAACGTCCTTATCATTTTTGGACTAAAGCAATCAAAACTGCTTGTTATATCCACAATCGTGTTACTCTGAGAGCTAGTATATCATCTACTCTCTATGAGTTATGGAAAGGAAGGAAACCTACTGTTAAATATTTTCATGTGTTTGGAGTAAATACTACATTCTGGTTGATCGTGAACATAGGAGAAATATGGATCCCAAAAGTGATGAAGGGATATTTCTTGGTTACTCTACAAATAACAGAGCTTATAGGGAATTTAACTCCAGAACCAATGTCATGATGGAATCCATTAATATTGTGGTTGATGATTCAATTATTGTGAGAGGGACTGGTGTCGATGAAGATATTGTGAGAGGCACTTGACTCTACATCTAGGGTCCATAGTGGTTTCAGGTCGAAGGGTGGTATACACCATTATCACCATGAGAATAACTTATGACACTTTGCATAACATTCTATATAATATTCTCATAGCAGGTCAATCCAGTATAAATATTACTCTTAATATTCATACCTATGTTTAAGACTTGATAACTCCTTATCCATGATCCATGAGATGTGATCATCAGTCTATATACATAATAGTCTTTATGCTTTAATGTTATCCCACTTCACAATAAAGCTCGACTACGGATACTTTAAGAATAGTGTCCTTATGTTTAATGTGATCTCATGATTAAGTCATACTTGATACATTAAACGGACTAGCTATTCTAGGGACTTTATTAAACAAACATAATAAAGAAAAAGCCTTTTATTATTAATAAATAATTCGATACAAGTACCAAAAGTATTGGCCTCTAGGGCTTACACCAACACTCAAGCCAACAAAGGCCCCTCTATCAGAATTCAGAAAGATCATCCAAAGGAATTTATCATTGGAAATCTTAATGAATGGACCACCACTAGATCCAGAGATGTGATATCTAATGCTTGCTTTGTCTCAAAGTTTGACCTAAAAATGTGAAGGAGGCCTTGACTGATGAATTTAGGATCAATGTTGTGCAAGAAGAACTAGGACAGTTCAAAAGGAATGAAGTGTGGGGCCTAGTTCCTAGGCCTGAAGGGATGAATGTTATTGGAACAAAATGGATCTACTAAAACATATATGATGAAAATGGAATTGTGATCAGAAACAAGGCTAGGCTTGTTGCTCAAGGATACACTCAAATTGAATGGGTTGATTTTGATGAGACTTTTCCACCTGTTGCTCGTCTTGAATCCATAAGATTGCTCTTAGGAGTGGCATGCATGATGAAATTCAAGTTATTCCAGATGGATGTGAAAAGTGTCTTCCTGAATGTGTACTTAAATGAAGAAGTATATGTTGAACAACCCAAGGGAATCATAGATCCTAGATTTCCAGATCATGTTTTCAAATAGAAGAAATATCTATATGGTTTAAAGCAAGCACCTAGGGCTTGGTATGAAAGGTTAATAGAGTTTCTTGTCCATAATGGCTATAGGAAAGAGGGAACAAACAAGATCTTGTTTGTTAAAGAAGAGTGTGGTAAACTCATGATAGCCCAAATATATGTCGATGACATTGTGTTTGGAGGGGTGTCGAACCAGATGGTTCAATATTTTTTCAAGCAAATGCAATATGAATATGAGATGACTCTTGTTGGTGAATTAACCTATTTTCTTGGTCTTCAAATTAAACAAATGGATGATACTATCTTCATTTCTCAAAGCAAGTATGTTAAGAATATAGTGAAGAAGTTTGGCCTAGAAAGTGCTAGTCACAAAAGGACATCTGCAACAACTCACTTGAAATTAACTAAGGATAAAAAATATGTTGACATGGATCAAAGTTTGTACAGGAGTATGATTGGTAGTCTTTTGTATCTTACAGCTAGTAAACCAGACATCACTTTTGTTGTAGGAGTATGTGCTAGATATCAGGTTGAGCCTAAAATCAGTCACATTACTCAAGTGAATAGGATCTTGAAATACATCAACGGTACTAGTGAGTATGGCATGTTGTATTATCACAGTTCTAATTCCATGCTTGTAGGGTATTGTGATGTAGATTGGGAAGGTAATGCTGATGATAGAAAAAATACTTCTGGAGGATGTTTCTTCTTGGGAAATAATCTTATATCTTGGTTCAGCAAGAAGCAAAGTTGTGTGTCATTGTCTACTGCTGAGGCTGACTATATTGCAGCAGGAAGCAATTGCTCTCAATTTATTTGGATGAAACAAATTCTAAAGGAATATAATGTAAAGCATGATGTCATGCCATTATATTGTGAAAATCTGAGTGCAGTAAATATATCCAAGAATCCCATTCAAAATAGTAGGACAAAGCATATTGATATTCGTCATCATTTCATTAGGGATATTGTTGAGGAAAAAATTGTTACTCTTGAGCATGTGCCCACTGAGAAACAACTAACAAATATATTTACTAAAGCTTTGGATGCAAATCAGTTTGAGAAGTTAGGGGGAGAATTGGGAATTTGAATGTTTAAAGATTTATATCAATTACTGATGTGGAGGTGTGCAAACAATTTTTTCTCTTCCCTCCATTTAGTGGTGCACGAAACTCCAGTTGATAGTAAGAAAGATGACTCTGATGATAAAAGTATGTCTGTTGAGGAGGAGAAAAATATGTCTGAAGAAGAAGAAATTATTGGTGTGAAGAAGGATATGTCTACTAATATTGTAAATGTTGATGATCTAAATTTTGATGGTAAGCCTATTGGAAAGAGATTGGCTCCGAGTATTGCTAAAAGATTAAGTAATATAACAGAGAAGGAAAAGCAAGCCATCTAGGGCTCCCAAGAAAAATGTTGTTGTTGGATCTGCTAAAGGTTGGAGCAAGATTGTGGATCCTACTAAGAAAAGGAAGGAAGCATCTTCAAGTGACTTTGAGTATGACGTCGAACATAATATTCAAAACATCATGCCTCTAAAGAAAGTTATTGGGAAAAAGGTCCCTGCTAATGTGCCTGAAGTTTCCATTGACAACATGTCTTTTCACTCTGTTGAGAATGTTGAAAAATGGAAGTTTGTGTACCAAATGAGGTCGGCTTTGGAAAGAGAACTTGGGAAGGATGCCCTTGAATGTAAGGAGGTAATAAGTCTTATTAAGAATGCAGGATAATGAAGGGTGTTACTGGGCTATGCGGGTTATGCCCTGCCTATTTGAGCGCTTTTAGTGCGTATGGTATGTAACACAATATTATGTATGCTCTGCTACCCCTATTTTCAGTTTTCTCTGCTACTTATGTGGTTGTTTGTCAATTTTTGGCTAAAAAGATGGAGTAGTGGTGTGGTTCTCTTTTGCCTATGCCTAGTTATGCCTTTTTCCCCTTTAGGGGAAATACTAATGGAAGGGGGAGTAGTTCTTGCCTCTGTTATGCTATTTAGGGGGAGCTTATGTGTTTTTTCTTCTAGCTTAAGGAGGACATGTTTACTTAGTGATAGTTCATGTATGTTGTTTGGTTGTTGTGAAGTCAGACCAAATGTCTTGACATCCTGTCTGGGAGAATTTATTTTTCTCTATAGAAAGTTTGTGTTGTAAGAGTTTATTTCTCTTTGATGTGACATTCTCTATGAGGCTGGTTTTATCTTGTTCTGATGCGTATGCCTATGATGTATATTGGAGAAGTTACATGTTTGTTTATTGTGAATTTCCTTTGAAGAAGTTCTCTTGAGTTTTTTTGGTTTTTACAACATATGTTTTGCAAAGGTTGTTTTAGCCAAAATTTGCCAAAAGGGTAGATTGTTAGGGTGTTTGTATTGTGATTGACAATATTTTGTTAAAACAAGTGAAATAGCAAGATGTTGGACAATATGTCTTGACATGCTTGTACGACATCGCGGCGTGCTATTGTTTCACTTTCTTGGGAGATTTGTTTTTTAGCGTGAGATTAGTGAAGATTATTTGATGATTTGATTCACGTATTATGCGGTTCAAAGTGCTTATTTTAGAAGCTCAAAGATCGGTTCCAGTTGTGCAATGTTTCCTGAGAATGGATGTCAAAACATTTAAGGAAATAATAGATTTGATTATGTAGAATATTATGCGTAATGGATGTCAAAACATTTAAGGAAACATTAGATTTGATTCTGCAGAAGATTGTGCAGAATGGATGTCAAACCATTTAAGGAAACATTAGATTGGATTATGTAGAAGATTATGCAGAATAAATGTCAAAATATTTAATGAGACAACATATTTGATTTGACCTGATTTGATTTGATTTGATTTGATCAGATCTGCTGAATATTTAGCCCAAAGCACATGATATTTTGGGGCTATTTAAAGGGCGTTTCTAAACCTAAGAAAACAACCCAAGTGAAAAGGATCTTGAAATACATCAATCGTACTAGTGAGTATGGCATGTTGTATTCTCATAGTTCTAATTCCATGCTTGTAGGGTATTGTGATGCAGATTGGGAAGGTAATGCTGATGATAGAAAAAATACTTCTGAAAGATGTTTCTTCTTGGGAAATAATCTTATATCTTGGTTCAACAAGAAGCAAAGTTGTGTGTCATTGTCTACTGCTGAGGCTGACTATATTGCAGCAGGAAGCAATTGCTCTTAATTTATTTGGATGAAACGAATGCTAAAGGAATATAATGTCAATCATGATGTCATGCCATTATATTGTGAAAATCTGAGTGCAATCAATATATCCAAGAACCCCATTCAACATAGTAGGACAAAACATATTGATATTCGTCATCATTTCATTAGAGATAATGTTGAGGACAAAATTGTTACTCTTGAGCATGTGGCCACTGAGAAACAACTAACAAATATATTTACTAAAGCTTTAGATGCAAATCAGTTTGAGAAGTTAGGGGGTGAATTGGGAATTTGCATGTTTGAAGATTTATATCAATGCTGATGTGGAGGTGTGCAAACAATGTTTTATCTTCCCTTCATTTAGTGGTTCACAAAACTCCAGTTGATAGTAAGAAAGATGACTCTGATGATAAAAGTATGTCTGTTGAAGAGGAAGAAAATATGTCTGAAGAAGAAGAAATTACTGGTGAGAAGAAGGATATGTCTACTAATATTGTAAATGTTGATGATCTAAATTTTGATGATAAGCCTATCGGAAAGAGATTGGATCAAAGTATTTCTAAAAGATTAAGTAATAGAACAGGGAAGGAAAAGCAAACCATCTAAGGCTCCCAAGAAAAATGTTGTTATTGGACCTGCTAAAGGTTGGAGCAAGGTTGTGGCTCCTACTAAGAAAAGGAAGAAAACACCTTCAAGTGACTCTGAGTATGACGTCAAACAGAATGTTAAAAAAATCATGCCTCTAAAGAAAGTTATTGGGAAAAAGGTCCCTGCTAATGTGCCTGAAGTTTCCATTGACAACATCTTTTTTCACTCTGTTGAGAATGTTGAAAAATGGAAGTTTGTGTACCAAATGAGGTAGGCTTTGGAAAGAGAACTTGGGAAGGATGCCCTTGAATGTAATGATGTAGTAAGTTTTTTTAAGAATGCAGGATTAATGAAGGGTGTTATTGGGCTATGTGGGTTGTGCCATTCCTATTTTAGCGCTTTTAGTGCATATGGTATGTAACATAATATTATGTATGCTCTGCTACCCCTATTTTTAGTTTTCTCTGTTACCCATATGCGTAATGGATGCCAAAACATTTAAGGAAACATTAGATTTGATTCTGCAGAAGATTGTGCAGAATTAATGTAAAAACATTTAAGGAAACATTAGATTTGATTATGTAGAAGATTATGCAGAATGGATATCAAAACATTTAATTAGACAACATATTTGATTTGACCTGATTTGATTTGATTTGATTTGATCAGATCTGCTGAATATTTAGCCCAAAGCACATGCTATTTTGGGTCTATTTAAAAGGCGTTTCTAAACCTAAGAAAATAACTAAGTTGCCTTTATGATAGCCTCCGTTAGGGTTTAGTTTGTTCATTGTTATTTGTGAGCCATTATGGTATCACTTAGATGCTTGGATTGGATTTAGTTTTGAGCTGTAATTGTGAATCGCTCATGAGCGTTTAAGCAATAGTGAATTCTGTTTCATTGGAAGTGTGTCTTCTGTTTATTGTTAGAAGTTGTTATCACTGTTGTGTGATTGAAGGGAAGCGAGAAGGGTTTCATATCTAGGAGAGTCTTAGATAGAAATTCCAAGGGTGGTGATTAGGTGAGAAGTTTGTAAAACCAAAGGTTGTTTAGAACTTCAAACTAATATTATTATAGTGGATTTCCTTCCTGACTTGGATGCCCCAGATGTAGGTGACGTTGCAGCGAACTGGGTTAACGATTGACATGTGTTATTTACTTCCTGCTTTTTACTTTAACACTGTAATTTTTTCTGGTGTGACATGTTCTGATCCCGGTGTTGTGATATCGTATACCACATATGTTATCTGCGTACTTGTTTCTGGCGTGATATATCCTGATCCTGGTGTCGTGACATCGTATATGACATATGTTATATGCGTACAGGAATTTCAGGTTATATTAAACAACCATGGTCATGTCACTTCTTATATATATATATATATATATATATATATATATATATATATATATATATATATATATATATATATATATATATATATATATATATATATATATATATATATATATGCTTTTATACATTTTCCCATTTTTAACCTATATTTTTGTGAATAGTATTAGACTATAAACAACAACGCACATTTGTGAATCATATCATACCAAAAATTGTATCACATCAAAGGCAATGATTAATTCATGATTAACATATACACTATATCATCTAGTTAACTAAACACAGTGACCTTTAATTGTTTTTACTCTCAAACAATTGCATTCCACAATTATTGTATTACTTTGACTCACACAATAACATAAAGAAGTGGCATGCACAATTGATACATGGACTCAAACACTTGTTAAATTAAGGCATGCTAACTAGGTGATACATTGATTTAGAATACATGCACCTAAGGCATGCCAACTAGGTGGTACATTGATTTATCAAGCTAAATTTTTATCGGTAATAATACATAAAAGGCAGTCTTCAATCTTCATGCCTAGTTGAATTTGTGCAATTTTCAAGGTCTTCATCTGATTCAGAATCAGTTGCATCCAAATTCATTAGGTCTTTCTCAATATCCTCCACCTTCATTATATTTTCAGGGTTATGATTCTTGATAAGAATCTTCTTATAGCCTATTCCACCAGACGGTTCAACAACAATAATGTGATCGCTAACAACTTCAGCTTCCTTGGCTTTGTTCAACCATAACTCCATCATATCAATAACCTCTTTTGAAGCCTCAATCTCTTGGAAAAGTTTGCTCCCATTAGCTTGATCTTGATTCATGTTGAGAGAATGATTTGAAATCTGAAATCTGAGAGTAGGATAGGTCTAGATGGTGTCAAAGTGGTCGTAGGGAAGAGAAACCCTTTTTCAAAACCTAAACCTAAAGAATATCCAAATCAATAACAAAACCTGTGAAACTAAAGTAAATAATATGAAAATCATGTGAAACATACAATAACATACAACAACAACAACAACAAAAACCCATAAACTCTCGAGCAAGAAGAAAATAATGTGAAAATTAGGTATAACATCACAAAAACATACACGAAAATGAGAGAATAAGGAAAAAGAAGAATACCTTTATGTATGAAGAACAAGATTGAGGCTATATTATAGAATATGAAAGCTAATGATGAAGAAGAAGAGATAAAATGTATGCTAGGGTTTTATTGTGAGAGATACATCGACATTGTCAAGAAGCGAGAGCTAATTCGCTTATATATGGGTAAACAATTTCACCACGGTCGTATTCAAAAACCGTGTTTGTTCGAATTTATTAACCGTGTTCGTATGTATTCTTCAACCATGTTTGATTGATCCGCTAAAAATTGTATACTATATGGGTCTAAATATCCATAAAGATCTGACATATTTACTTCTATACATAAATGATGCATGTACCTAAATTTTTAAACAAAATTCAAATATTGAAATGAGTCTTAACATTATAAGTTCTTATGTGCACCAATTTAAATTAACATCACTATAAAAAGACATACTTATGTGCACCACAATTGTAGTATAGATATGTATAACCACTCATTTCCAAACACCAAGTCCTTTATATTATTAGGATCAATATATAAAATTTATATATTTGGATCATGCTCTAATTAAACAAACATGTAATTTTTTATATCCATGGTTAACCATACCAATATTTTTAACGAATCTTCATAAGGAACCGGCGTCTCACTTTGGATTTGGGCGGCCAAACAACTTTTTTTTGTACTCGCACCACCTAAAACAACTTTTTTAAGAAACTCGATTATATTTTTATTCGGTTGGACGATTACATCCATCACTGTCAATTTTTGCATTATGAAAACATCAGCAACATCCAACACATAATGTTATAATACCAAAAACAAATGAACACACATAACATAATTTTAAGCAGACAAATAACAAAACAAAAGTTTTATACACCACATAGAGATCTTCTAATTCTTTCTCGCGCTGTTTCCGTTCTTGGATTAATTTTTCTTCTAACTTCTTATTGTAGAGCTTGTTCATTTCTTTCTTTTACGATTCCTTCTCTTGTGCTAATGTTTCTTCTAACTTATTATCAACGATCTTGTCCATATCTTTCATGTACAATTATTTACTCTTTTTTTATCATCTAAAATATATTCTTAGGCTAATGCCTTATCCAACACCAAATAAACACTCACCATGCTCCTTTGTTTCAATTGCTTCTACTAATATATCATGTCGTAATTGTGGAACAAAGGAACATTCACTAGCGATTTCAACCAAAAAATCCTACAACATGAATAAAATTTCATTACCAAAGTGAATTAACCTACAATTAATATTCTTGACAAAAGAATCTACTTACAATTTTCTCAGCAACTACACATAGCCTCTGATGTGAACTTTTCACTTAGTCTTTTTTGGGCCCTTTTCCATTTCTCATGATGTGATGGTGGAGATGGATTGTAATTACTGCTTACTGAATCATCTCTCATATATTGTCTTTTTTCATTAATCATTTCTTCCTCCAATTTTCTATATCCTCCACGAGACAATCTACGGGGATATATATATTTTTAGCCTTGTTTTCCTTTCCTGGTTGACTCTTAGTTTTCTTATAAATATAGTCGAAATGTTCATTTGCAATATTGTATATAAAAAGTATAAGAAAAACACTAAATAAGATTATTCTTCGGAAAATAAGATTACTACTAACCAAGAATTCAGTAGAACTACGAGACTCGACAATGTTATCCCAAATGTCCTTATCAATAAAATTATTTTTCATAAATGGATGCTCAAGATCTGTCTTGGGTTTTTTAGTGTAATCAAGTGTGAGTTGTGACTTAAAGCCTCTATAACGCTCACCGACATATGAAATCCAATTATTCCTCAATTTATCACTACTTTCTTGAAATTAAAAAATTAACTACAACTACATCAACAAGTAGGTATTAGTATTTAATAAAACAAATACTATCAAATTATGTAAATTAAAAGTAATACCTTTATTTTTCTCCATATGCCTCATTTCAAATCATCTAGTACTTGACCCCATTCATTTATCAAAATACTTGCTTTGCTACGACCGATGTATGATGCATGATGTGGAACTATGTGCTTGAAGGTATAATCAGAAAGTGATCAAAGCTCATATATAATCAAGATATGATTAACCCTGATAACATCATGGTTTTAATGATGAAAACACTTGAAGTTGTAATAGTTATTAAAGTGATCTTAATGTCAACAATGCATATAGACAATCAAGTGCTAAATCTAGCGGTCAAAGGTGCACAAGATGGTTGATCAAGCTACTCCTTCGAATAAAGCTAAAGAATTAGGATTTTATCATCACCAGTAATATTCTATGATAATGGTGTCTGACTTGAATATATATCAAGCCTTATCCATAAGAAGATCCAAGTGAAATGTTTCTATTATTGGTATATCAAGAAAAAGGACTTGAAATTTCATCTAGTACCTGACCCCATTCATTTATCAAAATACTTGCTTTGCTACGACCAATGTATGATGCATGATGTGGAACTATGTGCTTGAAGGTATAATCAGAAAGTGATCAAAGCTCATATATAATCAAGATATGATTAACCCTGATAACATCATGGTTTTAATGATGAAAACACTTGAAGTTGTAATAGTTATTAAAGTGATCTTAATGTCAACAATGCATACAGATAATCAAGTGCTAAATCTAGCGGTCAAAGATGCACAAGATGGTTGATCAAGCTACTCCTTCGAATAAAGCTAAAGAATTAGGATTTTATCATCATCAGTAATATTCTATGATAAGGGTGTCTGACTTGAATATATATCAAGCCTTATCCATAAGAAGATCCAAGTGAAATGTTTCTATTATTGGTATATCAAGAAAAAAGACTTGAAATTTCAAAAAAGTGTGAAAGCTCTCACGTTTGTGTCTAGTTGAGTGATCGGTGTTTTGTAAAAACACAAAGGTGTTTTCGTAAGTAATATGGCTAAATCATTCACACACTAAAACCCATTTATGAAGCCCTTTTTTCTCAAATGAAATGACCAAAAATGTTTTTAGAACCTATTTAGATGAATTGGAAACTGTTATTATTTAGGAAAAGTTTTTTAATTGTCTAATTGATTAGAACAAATGCCTAATCGATTAGATGAAGGTGAATCAAGTATACAATAAATTATGGTAAAGTCTTAATGAATGCTAATTTACTCTCCACCAAAACGTTCCTATTTAGGCAGTAATAGTAGATTATTGCATGTTCCTAATCGATTAGGTCATTCATTTTACCCATGGATTTTTTTCTAAACTGAACCATTACTTGGCCTATAAATATAGACCTTCCCATTCATTTCATTTTATCCAGAAAACATGAAATATCTCACCTTCATCTCTCTCAATCTCCCTTTAAATTATTTTTCTTTCTCTAACATATTTTTAGTCATATGGCTTTGAGAAACGTTCTTAAGTTTAGTGAGGAAGTTGTTATGGGAAAGGGAATTATTATAAATTTAGCAAGATTTCTTTTTCCTATTGAGTAAATAATTCTTCCATAGGAAGTAATTATTTAAGTTTGAAGTTAAACATGTATAAAAGCTCTCTTGGGGATTAGGGTAAGTCTCCATTTGGTTAGTGAGATCTGTCACTTGAAGAAAAATTCTCCTTTCTGGTTTATGAATAATAGGAAGTGAAAAATATTCACATTGTTTCTTGAGCTCAGCCCTATACAAAATCTTAGTCGGTGCAAGATCAGCCTGGTGTAAAATCTCGTTTTAGTTTATGGACAGCCTTGTACAAACCCATTGTTTAGTTTAGAGGATAGTCAACTCAAAACTCTAACTTGGTTGAAGATCAAACCATGCAAAATCTTAATTTAGCTTAGAGACTAACCACTTGAAGCTTTGTTCCCTGTTTGGCGTGAAAACTAACCGCTTCAGTCCTCTGTTCGTTGTTTGATTGGAAGTTAACTTGAAACTTTATTTTTCTTACGTAAGATGGTTTGTGGGCTTAACCTTCTAAAAGATCTCAAGCATTATTAGATACTCTTAAACTCAAATATTTGGGAGAGGAGTATGTCACTTCTTTAAAACCGAAAATATTTAAATATCTGAAGTCATCTCTATTCCCTTAACTTTTTACTTTCCCCTTATTTTCTTTATCAGTATTTTCTACAGCATATCAAAACATTTTCAAAATTTGATTTAGAAAACAATTTTTTTTGAACCATTATTTTTCAAATCTATCAAGTCAAAGATATTTCTTAAATAAAAGTGAATTAGATTTTAAGTCTGGTAGAACACATCGTAAAGGATTTAATAGGAAGAAAGAAAATTAACTTGTTTATAAATTTTCTCAGTGTAATAGATTTGGAAATTTAGAGCATTTATGTTTTGATAAATTTAAAAGGTCTAAGAAAGTTTGAGTACCAAAGGTGAAAATCTAATGTGTTTTTTAGGTTTCTTTGTAGCTTTAATGAAGCCTTAGTGCTTTCCACGATGGTCTCAACATATCTGATATGTGATGATTAACTGACCATTTAGTAGGTTGAGAAGATAAGTCTGTAATGGACATATCTATCCCATATTTAACCAACTATCGTATTCAATGACCCATAGAGAATGATGTACGACATTATGTTATCTTTTCCTCAAAATGGGGAGTATTTATCGAATTTATTTGGATCAAACTTTTGTTAAAAAAATGGTGCAAACAGAATAATCAAGGGTGCAGAAAACATGAGTGCAAAGACAAAATTCAATACAAGGTCTAAAAATCCCCAAGGTGGCTAAAAAGTAGAAAACTGATTGATTAGGTGACCTACACACTTTAAAATTCAAACAAAAACAGATAAACTCCTACATGTTTTTTAGGATAATACGATCGGGATAAACCCCTATACAGTTTTTGAAAATTATGGAAGTTAAAACCGCCACAATTTACTTTGTTTTAATAATACTATGAGAACAAGTTCTACATAGTTTTTGATAGTTGTGATCGTTGAAACCGCAACATTTTAAATAAAAACTTATTATTAAATAAAATAAATTCATTCAAAAGCAATTTTCATTATAAGAAAATCAAGCATAAAATTGAACAATATTTTCAATAAGTAACATAAATTTTATGACTCTCCCATATAACTCCATTAAATGTATTTTCATCTAGACATAGGGCTGGAAATGAGTCGAGTCGAGTCGAACCCGTCGTCAGCTCGACTCGACTCGATAAGAATTGGTTTAGCTCGAAACTCGACTCGAGTTTGACACGAACTTTTTTTTAAGCTCGAACTCGACTCGTTTTAAGTTCTTGAACAACTCGGTTCAACTCGTTAGGTTCAGTTCGTTAGGTTCAGTTTGTTTACTTCACGCACTAAAAAGTCATTTTTTAAAGTTTAAATTTTTTTATTATATTTGACATTTTAAATTATTCTTTTTAAAGGGAAAATATTAAAACAAAATAAAGCTTTCAAGAGATAAATTTAAAAGTCTAATTCAAAAACTATTCTTTTTAAAATATCACAGTATAAAAAATGTCACAAGTATTTTTTAAAATATTTAATTTGATAAGTTAAAAGGTTAAAATCTATACATTATTTTTTTAAATGATATTATTGAGATATATGATTTAAAAATATTATATATATATATATATATATATATATATATATATATATATATATATATATATATATATATATATATATATATATATATATATATATAACCGAGTCGACTCATGAACTTAACGAGTCGAACTATACATAACTCAAGTTTAGCTCATTTATTTTACGAACTTAATTTTGAGCTCAAGTTCGACTCATTTGGTTCATGAACCAAATCCAACGAATTAATTATCGAATCGAGTCTCGAACTATTTTCGAGTTGGTTTGGTTCATTTCAAGCCCTATCTAGACAACATAAATTGTGGCGCTTTCAATCGCTATTATTTTAAAAAACTGCATATGGATTTTTCTAGAAAGGATTATCCAAACAATATTGGGTGTGATATTGGATTTGTCTAAATTTTACTATTCGAACGATGCAAAATAGGTCATTTTATGTAATGAGTAATACTCTATCCTTAATAAATAGTCAAACAAAATCCTTAAATTTTAATAGTCCAACTAAATAATAAAAAAATCCAACTAATAATTTTAATTCTAAATCAAACTTAGTAATATAAATAATATATTAATTTAGTATTTCATTCTCAATCACTAGGGTTGTTCAATCTAAACCGATTCAAATAACATTAATCCAAAAATAACCAAAAAAATCGCATGCATAAAATAGTATTAAATGTAATTGAATGTTATTTTGTAAAAAATAATTGGTTTAGATCGAATTTTAGATTAATTTTCAATAATCAATCCAAATCAAATCAAATTGCATGTCTATATTAATTATTTTTTTACATTATACATATTTTTTAAAACGTTAGATTTTGTTAATTTATCATTAGATAATATCATTTATTGATTTATTATAAACTATTTATTTTTATTATTTCATTTATTTAAACTATAATCACAATTCTCATTTTATAATATAAAATTTTAATATATTATACATTATATATTACCTCAAATCTAATATTTTTTTTAGTATTTGTAAAATATTATTAACAAATATAATTTGTAATTTAAATATTTAAAATTAATTTGAATTAAACTGTATAAAATTATAGATCAAACAAAATTTTAACCAATCAATCGAAACATAATCAAACCGAAGTAAATTATTTTTTGAAATTAGAAATCTTTTACTTCAAAACTCATCCAAATCGGATAGGAACCAACCCAGATAACAACACTCCTACATAAAAACAAACTTCATTTATTTAAATTAAGTTTTGATACTTTTTATTTTTCCATATATAAATATAAAGCCATACATGTATATATGGTTCATGTACCTAGCTTAGAAGATACTATATCTTAGTGAGAAACTCAAAACAAAATAAAGCCTAAAGCACATGTAACAGTACTTCAGGTGTGCAAGAAAACTGAAAAACTCATTAATCTAATAGCTTGATTTGAGCATCATTGGCCTCATCAGCTGTAAGTATCTTCTTCCTTGCATTGATAGTGACACTGATATCCCTTGCTACTTTCTGAGCATCATAGTTAATGCCTTGTAATCCCCTTTTTGAGAATCCAACACAGTAGATTCCATTCTCTCCTTTCCAGTGATTTGGATAAGCAGGTTTTGGCATTCCATTTTCATTAAACAAATCTTTGTAATCCTACATTGAATTTGCAAAAGTCATATAAATGATTAATTAATTTTTTAAATAAAATATATTAAGCTAAGAGTATTAATTACATGACAATAATTAAATTAATTAATATTTTATTAAATATTGAAAAAGTAAGACAATTTTTTTCTTAAATAAATCATTATAGAAGAGTGTGCTGTAATATTCACCTTAAGCCACTTGTGCACATTGGTTCTGTATCCCGTAGCAAAGATTATGACGTCAAATTGACCAGTTTTTCCATCTACAAATTCAATGGTCTTGCCGTTTTTTATGCTTGAAATTTCAGAGTGTACCTGAATATGACAATCAATTTGTTAGGGTTCATTTTGCATTACATTAGCATAATAATCTGCATCGCATCGACCGCAATTACTTCAATCCCATAATCGACCGCAAAGCAACTGCAATTCAAAATCATATATGATTCCTTAATTACACATACCTTTATTTTTCCTTCTTTGATGTGTTTGATGGTACCGACATCAACTGTAGGAGTCCGACCACCCTTCAATTTCAATGCAAAGGGTCCTTCCTTTGGCCTAATCAAGCCATACTTAGACAAATCTCCATACAACAATTTGCTCATAACCAACATAAGCTTGTCCACATTTTCAACACTTACATATTTCAGCAAAGACATTCCAATGTACACCATTTCTTTTATTAAAAAATGTACCTGTAAGAAACACCCCGATTTAATTACTTAAGATGATTAAAATCGAGTAATATTTTTTTTTAAAAGAAAAATAATATCAATAATATATGATAAAAACATAAACATAAGATATATCAAAAGTTATATCATCAGAGAAAAGAGAAGCTTTACCGGACTTCTTATAACCATGGAGGTATTTGCACCCCAAGTAGAGAGATCATAACCAATCTCCATACCAGAATTTCCACTACCAACAACCAACACATTCTTATCATAAAAAGGCCTTCCATTCTGATACTTGGTGCAATGAAAGAATTCACCTTCAAACTTATCAAGCCCGGTTATCTTCGGAATATAAGCATCACAGCTCTCTCCGGAAGCAACCACTAAATAATCAGCAACATAAACTTCACCAACATTCAGAGCACTATCCATCACACAAACCCTCCATTTTCCGGTCTTGACATCGAAAGAAGCTTCGTGGACATACCGGTTGTAGCGGATGAAGATCTTAAAAGTACTCACATAATCATCCAAATACCGAAGGAAATCAACCCTAGGGATAAACACTGGAAGATCAGAGGAAAATGGCATGTGAGGTAGGTTACAAAAGCCTTTACCTAAGTGAAGTTTCAAACGATCATAGGTTCTTTTCCTCCAAAGAGAGGAATGACAGTCATCTCTTTCTAGTACAATGTTTTGGATTGAAAGTTTGTTGAGACATGCAGAGGTTGCTAACCCAGCAGGCCCAGCACCTACAATCACAACTGGCATTTGGATTTCCATGGTTTTGTTTTTCATATTGTTTTTTTCTTCATTCTGCACCTTAATTTATAATAACTTACGTCTGCTTTTGGTTTAATGCTTTCATTGGTCAAAAGGTTTAATCCATTGAATTTCAGACAAACTATAATAAAAATATAATATTTTTTGGTTTATTTGTGGAGTAAATATAATTTTTATTGCCAAGTATTAATAATATGAAGATTTATAAAATTTTATATTACAATTTTGGGTTGTTCATGTAATCTTTTTCAGTTTTTATTGACACTTGTTTAAAAATATTATTTCTTTTTTACTTTGAAACCCCATTTACTTTTTAATATAAAGTTTCTTATTCTTTTATTGACACTTTTCATTCTTTTTCTTGTATGGAAGGTTGAATAAAAGTTGTATAATTTTAAAAAATAAATATTTATTAAAAAATTAAAAAATAAATATTTATTTATGTATGGTTAAAATTGTCCGTTGGTCTCTATAAGTTAGTAAATATTTTATTTTGACCTTTTTAATTTTTTTTAAGTCTTTATATCTCATTTTTTATGTTGGTTTTAATCCATAAAATCAAAATTTGCAAGAACCTATGGAATTTTTTACGGATTTTACTTTTAAGAATTAAAATCAACACAAAAGTGGGATATAAGAATTCAGACAAAAAAAATTACAGAGAATAAAATCAAAAACTCGCTAAATTACATAGACCAAAAAACTATTTAAGTCTTTATGTATTTGTTTGAGTTTGTTAAAAGTTAAAATATTAGGAAAAAAAATGCTTTTAATGGTGGTTTTTAATACGGGTTTTCATTTGTCTATTACGTGTTATGATTAAATATGTTTGTGGTCCTCCTAAATATCTCTTTTTTTTAAATAATGGTCTTTCTAAAAAAATTTATCCATATTTTTGATACTTGATACTAAAATTGTTATTAAAACTGTCATTAAATATGATTTATCGTTTAAAATATCGCTAAATTATAAAAACCATTACTAAATTATAAAAAAATGAAAAGTGCGGACGAAAACTTTTAAACAATATTATTTTAAAAAATATTTGAAAAAATTGAAAACGAAATTTAAAATATTTAACAAGATCATATAATATTTAATTATAATTTTTATGTTGTGACTGAGACTTTTTAAATGACAATAATTTATGAATAAACGGTACATAAATTGATAATAGTTAAATAAAGACGTGTTAAACGAACCACCTCAAAGAAAAACAAAAGATACCGCAATAAAAAACCAAAAAAAAATATAAAGAACAAGAAATCTAGAAGAATTTCACATGAAAAAACATTCAAGCAACTAGAAATTTAATTAATAGTGTGTCTAAATGTTTTTATTTAATTAAAAGTATTATGTTCAATATTTTAGAAACTGATATTCTGCATATTCATGAACCACTTTTACAGATTTACAATTAATTACTTATTCTTTATAGTAAAAAAATATTTTTAAAAAAATGTTTTTTATTTTTTTGTCTTTTTTTTGTTTTCTAATATAATATTCTTTAATAAAAAAGTAAAAATTAGTATTTACTTTCCCAAAATAATTCTCAAATCTTATAAAATTATTTGTTCAGAATATGTCATTATAATATTTATCTTTCAATTATATCCTATAATTAATGTTTTCAATTTATTATTCTTTCACGATAATTCGAATACACCAATAATAAATCAGAATAGTTTATTAAAAATAATATTCTCTCTTTTATTATATATTTTTTTAATTTTTATAAAATGATTAACAATGACAATATTTTAAAACGAAATGAGTATAATAAGTGTTAAACAAAAAAAACAGATACCACAATAAAAACAACAAAAACTCAAAAGCATTAAAAGAACTAGACACTTAGAAGAATTTCATATGAAAAAACACTCAACCAACTAAAAATTTAATTAAAAGTACGTCTAAATGTTTTTATTTAATTAATAGTATTATGCTCAACGTTTTAGAAACTGATACTCTGCATATTTATGAACCACTTGTATAAATTCACAATTAATTACTTATTCTTTATAGTAAAAAATATTTTAAAAAGTTTGTCTTTTTTGTTTTCAAATATAATATTTATTAATAAAATAGTAAAAAATCACCATAGTACATAAAAATGGTAATAGTTAGTATAAGGAGTGTTAGTTAAATGAACTACCTCAAAAGAAAAACAAAAGATACAGAAAAAAAATAAAAAAAAGATACAATGTTTTTGAATAATTTTTTTTTCTTTCATTTTAATCAACTATTCCAATTATTATACTTCATAAATTTATTTTAAGAAATAAAATATAAATTTTATCATTAAAATTAGTTCAATTATTTACTTTTTTTAACTGCACACATTAGATTTTATGAAATGAAGATAATGTATTTGACCAGATTTTGCTGCTACATAACACATTCGAAGTTGTTCAAATCCAAAATTATATATTTTCTTACTTTTTTTAATCAATGAGAATTTAGTGCTAATACAAATTTTTGACCGAGAATGAATTTCTGAAATTTTTAATACGTCTAAGTATATTCATTTAACTAATACTATTAACGTTTCAAAAACTTATATTTTGCATATTTATGAACCACTTGTATAAATTTACAATTAATTACTCATATTTTATAATAAAAAAAATATTTTAAAAAATTGTCTTTTTAATTTTCTGTATATTTTTCCGTTCTAAAAGCTATATCACATTTAGAAAAACTATATTCTAAAATATTTATCGCATTAGTTTATCAATGTAATTTTAATTTTTATCATCTAATTGTACTATCTAATTAATATATTTAATTTATTATTTTTTCACTTTAAATTAATATTAATTTGAATATATTAATAATTGAGAAAGATAACTTGATAAAATCATAATTCTCTTTTTCATTTATTATATTTTCTTAATCGGTATAAAAGTGATAAATATGACACTTATTTTAAATAAAGAAAATAATACTTAATAATTTTTTAATATTACTAAATTATTTTTAGAATATAATTTTTTTAATTAATACTACTTTTATTTGATAAATCAATCTATACTAAAAAAAAAATACAAGTAACAAATGTGAAGTAACCAATGTGGAGGCTAAGACCTAACCCATAAAAAACAAATGTGAAAGCTAGACCTAACCCCATATTGGCACTGTCCATTTTGCCTAGACATTGAGTTTTGTGAAATTTGTAAGCATCTTTCGCCAATAATGCATTGCTAGTATGTTTCCAAATTAATTTGTCCTTCAACTTATTGTTAGGAATATGGATCTTATGAATTTTGTTTAGATACCATGCTTTTATGTTAAGAAGTATTAACCGAAGATAGATCATCACATTATAGTATCTAATCTAAAATTTCTAATTTTGATTAGTTTTACTACTCTCTCTCTCTCTCACACACACACAA